>NW_026609728.1:0-25691 GCF_029499605.1 Hyla sarda
TCATACGTTCCCTATCTGGGGACCATAAATTAAATGGATTTTTGAGAAAGGGAGCTGATTTGGAAGCTTGCTTCTGTCGCCCTATGCATTGACCCGATGTGGCAGTATCTTCGGGTAGTGAACAGTGCACCACCCCATTCCAGTGTTAAACAAGAAAGATTCTCATTTAATCCTCCGTGGGTGAGAATTTGAGTTTGAGAATTGGAGACCAAAATGATGAGTTGCACTGACTGGTTTATGAACGTCTATTCATTTAGCGTTTTAATGACCATGTTTGCACACTGATTGGTGTAAAAAAATAAAATAAAACTAAATAATAATAATCTAGCACACCTGTGCAGGTTTGACATGACATGACAGGTAGCTGTCTTGTGGGTGGTGCTGAATCCTGTTAAATGACATGAGGGTCTCATGCCTATACACAAGGGTGTGTCATTGCTGTTGCTTGACCATGCATTGGTTTCTGTGGTCAGTGAATGATAAAAACAAAATTTACCATACATTGATGGATGGGAAATCCGCCGTGAGGCATTTGTTTTTAGAAACTGCTGCTCACAACCAATGTTGCAATGGAGTGTCTCCATCTGCTGGTGGTATTGGAAAGGCATTAGTGCTATGACAGGGTCTGAAGAAGAAGAAGAAGAAGAAGACGGAAAAAAATATATATAAAAAGAAAAAGAGAGAGAGAGAGAGAGAGACTGACTTAGTGAGCGAGTGAGTGAGAGAGTGAGAGTGAGTGAGAGTGAATGAGTGAGTGAGTGATTGAGTGAGTGAGTGAGTGAGAACAAATGAGTTAAAGCAAGTGAGTGAGA
Organism: Hyla sarda; assembly: GCF_029499605.1. Lineage (NCBI taxonomy): Eukaryota > Metazoa > Chordata > Amphibia > Anura > Hylidae > Hyla > Hyla sarda. The sequence continues at coordinate 813 of NW_026609728.1, forward strand.
GAGATCGAATGAATGAAAGTCTGAATGACAGAAAGAAAAAAGGATGAAGAAAGAAGCATGAAGAAAAAAAAATGTATATGGAGTTGCTGACATGAGTGCAATCTACAAAGCCGTTGAGGCTGATCCTCATGGGAGGATTATTGCACCAGGACCCTTAGCACTTTTAAAATGCCATTCAATGCCACGGGCTAGATGTAAACTGCAGATGACCATGTTGTGGTAGTTACCATGGATACCAGAGTGATGTGTGAGCTAACACATAGGCCCAACAGATTCCAAGAAGGCCAGAATCACCAGCGGCACCACCATCGATTGTCAGGTCACCCGGATTCAGCAAATACCAGAGTCCAAAATGATGCAGGTTTATACTGTTAATTTTCAGTTTATCGTTACAGTTGGTGTTATTCCATGTCGGAAGGGACGCAGCTACAGCCAGTGGGGTAACTAGAGACAGGCAGGCAGCTATGTGCAACAAAGGTAGGCGTGTTGTTTTCATATGCAGATCTGAAATATTGTCTTATATGCAAGAGGAGGAGTGATGGGGGTTCAGGCAAAAGCCAGGCTATGGATTGCATTGCTAAATGCTCCATCAGAGTGCAATGGTCGCCTGTCCTTTTTTTAAGTGATGATGTGGGTTTAGCCTGTGCTGTATGTATGTATGGGTGGCTGACTGCCACCCACCCAGAAAGTGTATGGGAGGCTGGTTGGCTGCCAGCCTTCCTTCCATTCCTATGAGTAATGTGAGTGCTCATGAAGGGGACATGGTTGGGTCCACCCCTTTCCCGGTTATCCCCTCTAGGCCTTTTGGCTTAGATCAAGTGTAAAAAAAGAAAGGATCTTGCGACAGATCGCATCCTGAGGCACGTTTTTTTTTGTGTGAATACTTGCACTTGGGTGACTTGTGAGCACATACTGATACATACGTTCCCTATCTGGGGACCATAAATTAAATGGATTTTTGAGAAAGGGAGCTGATTTGGAAGCTTGCTTCTGTCGCCCTATGCATTGACCCGATGTGGCAGTATCTTCGGGTAGTGAACAGTGCACCACCCCATTCCAGTGTTAAACAAGAAAGATTCTCATTTAATCCTCCGTGGGTGAGAATTTGAGTTTGAGAATTGGAGACCAAAATGATGAGTTGCACTGACTGGTTTATGAACGTCTATTCATTTAGCGTTTTAATGACCATGTTTGCACACTGATTGGTGTAAAAAAATAAAATAAACTAAATAATAATAATCTAGCACACCTGTGCAGGTTTGACATGACATGACAGGTAGCTGTCTTGTGGGTGGTGCTGAATCCTGTTAAATGACATGAGGGTCTCATGCCTATACACAAGGGTGTGTCATTGCTGTTGCTTGACCATGCATTGGTTTCTGTGGTCAGTGAATGATAAAAACAAAATTTACCATACATTGATGGATGGGAAATCCGCCGTGAGGCATTTGTTTTTAGAAACTGCTGCTCACAACCAATGTTGCAATGGAGTGTCTCCATCTGCTGGTGGTATTGGAAAGGCATTAGTGCTATGACAGGGTCTGAAGAAGAAGAAGAAGAAGAAGACGGAAAAAAATATATATAAAAAGAAAAAGAGAGAGAGAGAGAGAGAGACTGACTTAGTGAGCGAGTGAGTGAGAGAGTGAGAGTGAGTGAGAGTGAATGAGTGAGTGAGTGATTGAGTGAGTGAGTGAGTGAGTGAGTGAGAACAAATGAGTTAAAGCAAGTGAGTGAGAGAGATCGAATGAATGAAAGTCTGAATGACAGAAAGAAAAAAGGATGAAGAAAGAAGCATGAAGAAAAAAAAATGTATATGGAGTTGCTGACATGAGTGCAATCTACAAAGCCGTTGAGGCTGATCCTCATGGGAGGATTATTGCACCAGGACCCTTAGCACTTTTAAAATGCCATTCAATGCCACGGGCTAGATGTAAACTGCAGATGACCATGTTGTGGTAGTTACCATGGATACCAGAGTGATGTGTGAGCTAACACATAGGCCCAACAGATTCCAAGAAGGCCAGAATCACCAGCGGCACCACCATCGATTGTCAGGTCACCCGGATTCAGCAAATACCAGAGTCCAAAATGATGCAGGTTTATACTGTTAATTTTCAGTTTATCGTTACAGTTGGTGTTATTCCATGTCGGAAGGGACGCAGCTACAGCCAGTGGGGTAACTAGAGACAGGCAGGCAGCTATGTGCAACAAAGGTAGGCGTGTTGTTTTCATATGCAGATCTGAAATATTGTCTTATATGCAAGAGGAGGAGTGATGGGGGTTCAGGCAAAAGCCAGGCTATGGATTGCATTGCTAAATGCTCCATCAGAGTGCAATGGTCGCCTGTCCTTTTTTAAGTGATGATGTGGGTTTAGCCTGTGCTGTATGTATGTATGGGTGGCTGACTGCCACCCACCCAGAAAGTGTATGGGAGGCTGGTTGGCTGCCAGCCTTCCTTCCATTCCTATGAGTAATGTGAGTGCTCATGAAGGGGACATGGTTGGGTCCACCCCTTTCCCGGTTATCCCCTCTAGGCCTTTTGGCTTAGATCAAGTGTAAAAAAAGAAAGGATCTTGCGACAGATCGCATCCTGAGGCACGTTTTTTTTTGTGTGAATACTTGCACTTGGGTGACTTGTGAGCACATACTGATACATACGTTCCCTATCTGGGGACCATAAATTAAATGGGATTTTTGAGAAAGGGAGCTGATTTGGAAGCTTGCTTCTGTCGCCCTATGCATTGACCCGATGTGGCAGTATCTTCGGGTAGTGAACAGTGCACCACCCCATTCCAGTGTTAAACAAGAAAGATTCTCATTTAATCCTCCGTGGGTGAGAATTTGAGTTTGAGAATTGGAGACCAAAATGATGAGTTGCACTGACTGGTTTATGAACGTCTATTCATTTAGCGTTTTAATGACCATGTTTGCACACTGATTGGTGTAAAAAAATAAAATAAAACTAAATAATAATAATCTAGCACACCTGTGCAGGTTTGACATGACATGACAGGTAGCTGTCTTGTGGGTGGTGCTGAATCCTGTTAAATGACATGAGGGTCTCATGCCTATACACAAGGGTGTGTCATTGCTGTTGCTTGACCATGCATTGGTTTCTGTGGTCAGTGAATGATAAAAACAAAATTTACCATACATTGATGGATGGGAAATCCGCCGTGAGGCATTTGTTTTTAGAAACTGCTGCTCACAACCAATGTTGCAATGGAGTGTCTCCATCTGCTGGTGGTATTGGAAAGGCATTAGTGCTATGACAGGGTCTGAAGAAGAAGAAGAAGAAGAAGACGGAAAAAAATATATATAAAAAGAAAAAGAGAGAGAGAGAGAGAGAGACTGACTTAGTGAGCGAGTGAGTGAGAGAGTGAGAGTGAGTGAGAGTGAATGAGTGAGTGAGTGATTGAGTGAGTGAGTGAGTGAGTGAGTGAGAACAAATGAGTTAAAGCAAGTGAGTGAGAGAGATCGAATGAATGAAAGTCTGAATGACAGAAAGAAAAAAGGATGAAGAAAGAAGCATGAAGAAAAAAAAATGTATATGGAGTTGCTGACATGAGTGCAATCTACAAAGCCGTTGAGGCTGATCCTCATGGGAGGATTATTGCACCAGGACCCTTAGCACTTTTAAAATGCCATTCAATGCCACGGGCTAGATGTAAACTGCAGATGACCATGTTGTGGTAGTTACCATGGATACCAGAGTGATGTGTGAGCTAACACATAGGCCCAACAGATTCCAAGAAGGCCAGAATCACCAGCGGCACCACCATCGATTGTCAGGTCACCCGGATTCAGCAAATACCAGAGTCCAAAATGATGCAGGTTTATACTGTTAATTTTCAGTTTATCGTTACAGTTGGTGTTATTCCATGTCGGAAGGGACGCAGCTACAGCCAGTGGGGTAACTAGAGACAGGCAGGCAGCTATGTGCAACAAAGGTAGGCGTGTTGTTTTCATATGCAGATCTGAAATATTGTCTTATATGCAAGAGGAGGAGTGATGGGGGTTCAGGCAAAAGCCAGGCTATGGATTGCATTGCTAAATGCTCCATCAGAGTGCAATGGTCGCCTGTCCTTTTTTTAAGTGATGATGTGGGTTTAGCCTGTGCTGTATGTATGTATGGGTGGCTGACTGCCACCCACCCAGAAAGTGTATGGGAGGCTGGTTGGCTGCCAGCCTTCCTTCCATTCCTATGAGTAATGTGAGTGCTCATGAAGGGGACATGGTTGGGTCCACCCCTTTCCCGGTTATCCCCTCTAGGCCTTTTGGCTTAGATCAAGTGTAAAAAAAGAAAGGATCTTGCGACAGATCGCATCCTGAGGCACGTTTTTTTTTTGTGTGAATACTTGCACTTGGGTGACTTGTGAGCACATACTGATACATACGTTCCCTATCTGGGGACCATAAATTAAATGGATTTTTGAGAAAGGGAGCTGATTTGGAAGCTTGCTTCTGTCGCCCTATGCATTGACCCGATGTGGCAGTATCTTCGGGTAGTGAACAGTGCACCACCCCATTCCAGTGTTAAACAAGAAAGATTCTCATTTAATCCTCCGTGGGTGAGAATTTGAGTTTGAGAATTGGAGACCAAAATGATGAGTTGCACTGACTGGTTTATGAACGTCTATTCATTTAGCGTTTTAATGACCATGTTTGCACACTGATTGGTGTAAAAAAATAAAATAAAACTAAATAATAATAATCTAGCACACCTGTGCAGGTTTGACATGACATGACAGGTAGCTGTCTTGTGGGTGGTGCTGAATCCTGTTAAATGACATGAGGGTCTCATGCCTATACACAAGGGTGTGTCATTGCTGTTGCTTGACCATGCATTGGTTTCTGTGGTCAGTGAATGATAAAAACAAAATTTACCATACATTGATGGATGGGAAATCCGCCGTGAGGCATTTGTTTTTAGAAACTGCTGCTCACAACCAATGTTGCAATGGAGTGTCTCCATCTGCTGGTGGTATTGGAAAGGCATTAGTGCTATGACAGGGTCTGAAGAAGAAGAAGAAGAAGAAGACGGAAAAAAATATATATAAAAAGAAAAAGAGAGAGAGAGAGAGAGAGACTGACTTAGTGAGCGAGTGAGTGAGAGAGTGAGAGTGAGTGAGAGTGAATGAGTGAGTGAGTGATTGAGTGAGTGAGTGAGTGAGTGAGTGAGAACAAATGAGTTAAAGCAAGTGAGTGAGAGAGATCGAATGAATGAAAGTCTGAATGACAGAAAGAAAAAAGGATGAAGAAAGAAGCATGAAGAAAAAAAAATGTATATGGAGTTGCTGACATGAGTGCAATCTACAAAGCCGTTGAGGCTGATCCTCATGGGAGGATTATTGCACCAGGACCCTTAGCACTTTTAAAATGCCATTCAATGCCACGGGCTAGATGTAAACTGCAGATGACCATGTTGTGGTAGTTACCATGGATACCAGAGTGATGTGTGAGCTAACACATAGGCCCAACAGATTCCAAGAAGGCCAGAATCACCAGCGGCACCACCATCGATTGTCAGGTCACCCGGATTCAGCAAATACCAGAGTCCAAAATGATGCAGGTTTATACTGTTAATTTTCAGTTTATCGTTACAGTTGGTGTTATTCCATGTCGGAAGGGACGCAGCTACAGCCAGTGGGGTAACTAGAGACAGGCAGGCAGCTATGTGCAACAAAGGTAGGCGTGTTGTTTTCATATGCAGATCTGAAATATTGTCTTATATGCAAGAGGAGGAGTGATGGGGGTTCAGGCAAAAGCCAGGCTATGGATTGCATTGCTAAATGCTCCATCAGAGTGCAATGGTCGCCTGTCCTTTTTTTAAGTGATGATGTGGGTTTAGCCTGTGCTGTATGTATGTATGGGTGGCTGACTGCCACCCACCCAGAAAGTGTATGGGAGGCTGGTTGGCTGCCAGCCTTCCTTCCATTCCTATGAGTAATGTGAGTGCTCATGAAGGGGACATGGTTGGGTCCACCCCTTTCCCGGTTATCCCCTCTAGGCCTTTTGGCTTAGATCAAGTGTAAAAAAAGAAAGGATCTTGCGACAGATCGCATCCTGAGGCACGTTTTTTTTTGTGTGAATACTTGCACTTGGGTGACTTGTGAGCACATACTGATACATACGTTCCCTATCTGGGGACCATAAATTAAATGGATTTTTGAGAAAGGGAGCTGATTTGGAAGCTTGCTTCTGTCGCCCTATGCATTGACCCGATGTGGCAGTATCTTCGGGTAGTGAACAGTGCACCACCCCATTCCAGTGTTAAACAAGAAAGATTCTCATTTAATCCTCCGTGGGTGAGAATTTGAGTTTGAGAATTGGAGACCAAAATGATGAGTTGCACTGACTGGTTTATGAACGTCTATTCATTTAGCGTTTTAATGACCATGTTTGCACACTGATTGGTGTAAAAAAATAAAATAAAACTAAATAATAATAATCTAGCACACCTGTGCAGGTTTGACATGACATGACAGGTAGCTGTCTTGTGGGTGGTGCTGAATCCTGTTAAATGACATGAGGGTCTCATGCCTATACACAAGGGTGTGTCATTGCTGTTGCTTGACCATGCATTGGTTTCTGTGGTCAGTGAATGATAAAAACAAAATTTACCATACATTGATGGATGGGAAATCCGCCGTGAGGCATTTGTTTTTAGAAACTGCTGCTCACAACCAATGTTGCAATGGAGTGTCTCCATCTGCTGGTGGTATTGGAAAGGCATTAGTGCTATGACAGGGTCTGAAGAAGAAGAAGAAGAAGAAGACGGAAAAAAATATATATAAAAAGAAAAAGAGAGAGAGAGAGAGAGAGACTGACTTAGTGAGCGAGTGAGTGAGAGAGTGAGAGTGAGTGAGAGTGAATGAGTGAGTGAGTGATTGAGTGAGTGAGTGAGTGAGTGAGTGAGAACAAATGAGTTAAAGCAAGTGAGTGAGAGAGATCGAATGAATGAAAGTCTGAATGACAGAAAGAAAAAAGGATGAAGAAAGAAGCATGAAGAAAAAAAAATGTATATGGAGTTGCTGACATGAGTGCAATCTACAAAGCCGTTGAGGCTGATCCTCATGGGAGGATTATTGCACCAGGACCCTTAGCACTTTTAAAATGCCATTCAATGCCACGGGCTAGATGTAAACTGCAGATGACCATGTTGTGGTAGTTACCATGGATACCAGAGTGATGTGTGAGCTAACACATAGGCCCAACAGATTCCAAGAAGGCCAGAATCACCAGCGGCACCACCATCGATTGTCAGGTCACCCGGATTCAGCAAATACCAGAGTCCAAAATGATGCAGGTTTATACTGTTAATTTTCAGTTTATCGTTACAGTTGGTGTTATTCCATGTCGGAAGGGACGCAGCTACAGCCAGTGGGGTAACTAGAGACAGGCAGGCAGCTATGTGCAACAAAGGTAGGCGTGTTGTTTTCATATGCAGATCTGAAATATTGTCTTATATGCAAGAGGAGGAGTGATGGGGGTTCAGGCAAAAGCCAGGCTATGGATTGCATTGCTAAATGCTCCATCAGAGTGCAATGGTCGCCTGTCCTTTTTTTAAGTGATGATGTGGGTTTAGCCTGTGCTGTATGTATGTATGGGTGGCTGACTGCCACCCACCCAGAAAGTGTATGGGAGGCTGGTTGGCTGCCAGCCTTCCTTCCATTCCTATGAGTAATGTGAGTGCTCATGAAGGGGACATGGTTGGGTCCACCCCTTTCCCGGTTATCCCCTCTAGGCCTTTTGGCTTAGATCAAGTGTAAAAAAAGAAAGGATCTTGCGACAGATCGCATCCTGAGGCACGTTTTTTTTTGTGTGAATACTTGCACTTGGGTGACTTGTGAGCACATACTGATACATACGTTCCCTATCTGGGGACCATAAATTAAATGGATTTTTGAGAAAGGGAGCTGATTTGGAAGCTTGCTTCTGTCGCCCTATGCATTGACCCGATGTGGCAGTATCTTCGGGTAGTGAACAGTGCACCACCCCATTCCAGTGTTAAACAAGAAAGATTCTCATTTAATCCTCCGTGGGTGAGAATTTGAGTTTGAGAATTGGAGACCAAAATGATGAGTTGCACTGACTGGTTTATGAACGTCTATTCATTTAGCGTTTTAATGACCATGTTTGCACACTGATTGGTGTAAAAAAATAAAATAAAACTAAATAATAATAATCTAGCACACCTGTGCAGGTTTGACATGACATGACAGGTAGCTGTCTTGTGGGTGGTGCTGAATCCTGTTAAATGACATGAGGGTCTCATGCCTATACACAAGGGTGTGTCATTGCTGTTGCTTGACCATGCATTGGTTTCTGTGGTCAGTGAATGATAAAAACAAAATTTACCATACATTGATGGATGGGAAATCCGCCGTGAGGCATTTGTTTTTAGAAACTGCTGCTCACAACCAATGTTGCAATGGAGTGTCTCCATCTGCTGGTGGTATTGGAAAGGCATTAGTGCTATGACAGGGTCTGAAGAAGAAGAAGAAGAAGAAGACGGAAAAAAATATATATAAAAAGAAAAAGAGAGAGAGAGAGAGAGAGACTGACTTAGTGAGCGAGTGAGTGAGAGAGTGAGAGTGAGTGAGAGTGAATGAGTGAGTGAGTGATTGAGTGAGTGAGTGAGTGAGTGAGTGAGAACAAATGAGTTAAAGCAAGTGAGTGAGAGAGATCGAATGAATGAAAGTCTGAATGACAGAAAGAAAAAAGGATGAAGAAAGAAGCATGAAGAAAAAAAAATGTATATGGAGTTGCTGACATGAGTGCAATCTACAAAGCCGTTGAGGCTGATCCTCATGGGAGGATTATTGCACCAGGACCCTTAGCACTTTTAAAATGCCATTCAATGCCACGGGCTAGATGTAAACTGCAGATGACCATGTTGTGGTAGTTACCATGGATACCAGAGTGATGTGTGAGCTAACACATAGGCCCAACAGATTCCAAGAAGGCCAGAATCACCAGCGGCACCACCATCGATTGTCAGGTCACCCGGATTCAGCAAATACCAGAGTCCAAAATGATGCAGGTTTATACTGTTAATTTTCAGTTTATCGTTACAGTTGGTGTTATTCCATGTCGGAAGGGACGCAGCTACAGCCAGTGGGGTAACTAGAGACAGGCAGGCAGCTATGTGCAACAAAGGTAGGCGTGTTGTTTTCATATGCAGATCTGAAATATTGTCTTATATGCAAGAGGAGGAGTGATGGGGGTTCAGGCAAAAGCCAGGCTATGGATTGCATTGCTAAATGCTCCATCAGAGTGCAATGGTCGCCTGTCCTTTTTTTAAGTGATGATGTGGGTTTAGCCTGTGCTGTATGTATGTATGGGTGGCTGACTGCCACCCACCCAGAAAGTGTATGGGAGGCTGGTTGGCTGCCAGCCTTCCTTCCATTCCTATGAGTAATGTGAGTGCTCATGAAGGGGACATGGTTGGGTCCACCCCTTTCCCGGTTATCCCCTCTAGGCCTTTTGGCTTAGATCAAGTGTAAAAAAAGAAAGGATCTTGCGACAGATCGCATCCTGAGGCACGTTTTTTTTTGTGTGAATACTTGCACTTGGGTGACTTGTGAGCACATACTGATACATACGTTCCCTATCTGGGGACCATAAATTAAATGGATTTTTGAGAAAGGGAGCTGATTTGGAAGCTTGCTTCTGTCGCCCTATGCATTGACCCGATGTGGCAGTATCTTCGGGTAGTGAACAGTGCACCACCCCATTCCAGTGTTAAACAAGAAAGATTCTCATTTAATCCTCCGTGGGTGAGAATTTGAGTTTGAGAATTGGAGACCAAAATGATGAGTTGCACTGACTGGTTTATGAACGTCTATTCATTTAGCGTTTTAATGACCATGTTTGCACACTGATTGGTGTAAAAAAATAAAATAAAACTAAATAATAATAATCTAGCACACCTGTGCAGGTTTGACATGACATGACAGGTAGCTGTCTTGTGGGTGGTGCTGAATCCTGTTAAATGACATGAGGGTCTCATGCCTATACACAAGGGTGTGTCATTGCTGTTGCTTGACCATGCATTGGTTTCTGTGGTCAGTGAATGATAAAAACAAAATTTACCATACATTGATGGATGGGAAATCCGCCGTGAGGCATTTGTTTTTAGAAACTGCTGCTCACAACCAATGTTGCAATGGAGTGTCTCCATCTGCTGGTGGTATTGGAAAGGCATTAGTGCTATGACAGGGTCTGAAGAAGAAGAAGAAGAAGAAGACGGAAAAAAATATATATAAAAAGAAAAAGAGAGAGAGAGAGAGAGAGACTGACTTAGTGAGCGAGTGAGTGAGAGAGTGAGAGTGAGTGAGAGTGAATGAGTGAGTGAGTGATTGAGTGAGTGAGTGAGTGAGTGAGTGAGAACAAATGAGTTAAAGCAAGTGAGTGAGAGAGATCGAATGAATGAAAGTCTGAATGACAGAAAGAAAAAAGGATGAAGAAAGAAGCATGAAGAAAAAAAAATGTATATGGAGTTGCTGACATGAGTGCAATCTACAAAGCCGTTGAGGCTGATCCTCATGGGAGGATTATTGCACCAGGACCCTTAGCACTTTTAAAATGCCATTCAATGCCACGGGCTAGATGTAAACTGCAGATGACCATGTTGTGGTAGTTACCATGGATACCAGAGTGATGTGTGAGCTAACACATAGGCCCAACAGATTCCAAGAAGGCCAGAATCACCAGCGGCACCACCATCGATTGTCAGGTCACCCGGATTCAGCAAATACCAGAGTCCAAAATGATGCAGGTTTATACTGTTAATTTTCAGTTTATCGTTACAGTTGGTGTTATTCCATGTCGGAAGGGACGCAGCTACAGCCAGTGGGGTAACTAGAGACAGGCAGGCAGCTATGTGCAACAAAGGTAGGCGTGTTGTTTTCATATGCAGATCTGAAATATTGTCTTATATGCAAGAGGAGGAGTGATGGGGGTTCAGGCAAAAGCCAGGCTATGGATTGCATTGCTAAATGCTCCATCAGAGTGCAATGGTCGCCTGTCCTTTTTTTAAGTGATGATGTGGGTTTAGCCTGTGCTGTATGTATGTATGGGTGGCTGACTGCCACCCACCCAGAAAGTGTATGGGAGGCTGGTTGGCTGCCAGCCTTCCTTCCATTCCTATGAGTAATGTGAGTGCTCATGAAGGGGACATGGTTGGGTCCACCCCTTTCCCGGTTATCCCCTCTAGGCCTTTTGGCTTAGATCAAGTGTAAAAAAAGAAAGGATCTTGCGACAGATCGCATCCTGAGGCACGTTTTTTTTTGTGTGAATACTTGCACTTGGGTGACTTGTGAGCACATACTGATACATACGTTCCCTATCTGGGGACCATAAATTAAATGGATTTTTGAGAAAGGGAGCTGATTTGGAAGCTTGCTTCTGTCGCCCTATGCATTGACCCGATGTGGCAGTATCTTCGGGTAGTGAACAGTGCACCACCCCATTCCAGTGTTAAACAAGAAAGATTCTCATTTAATCCTCCGTGGGTGAGAATTTGAGTTTGAGAATTGGAGACCAAAATGATGAGTTGCACTGACTGGTTTATGAACGTCTATTCATTTAGCGTTTTAATGACCATGTTTGCACACTGATTGGTGTAAAAAAATAAAATAAAACTAAATAATAATAATCTAGCACACCTGTGCAGGTTTGACATGACATGACAGGTAGCTGTCTTGTGGGTGGTGCTGAATCCTGTTAAATGACATGAGGGTCTCATGCCTATACACAAGGGTGTGTCATTGCTGTTGCTTGACCATGCATTGGTTTCTGTGGTCAGTGAATGATAAAAACAAAATTTACCATACATTGATGGATGGGAAATCCGCCGTGAGGCATTTGTTTTTAGAAACTGCTGCTCACAACCAATGTTGCAATGGAGTGTCTCCATCTGCTGGTGGTATTGGAAAGGCATTAGTGCTATGACAGGGTCTGAAGAAGAAGAAGAAGAAGAAGACGGAAAAAAATATATATAAAAAGAAAAAGAGAGAGAGAGAGAGAGAGACTGACTTAGTGAGCGAGTGAGTGAGAGAGTGAGAGTGAGTGAGAGTGAATGAGTGAGTGAGTGATTGAGTGAGTGAGTGAGTGAGTGAGTGAGAACAAATGAGTTAAAGCAAGTGAGTGAGAGAGATCGAATGAATGAAAGTCTGAATGACAGAAAGAAAAAAGGATGAAGAAAGAAGCATGAAGAAAAAAAAATGTATATGGAGTTGCTGACATGAGTGCAATCTACAAAGCCGTTGAGGCTGATCCTCATGGGAGGATTATTGCACCAGGACCCTTAGCACTTTTAAAATGCCATTCAATGCCACGGGCTAGATGTAAACTGCAGATGACCATGTTGTGGTAGTTACCATGGATACCAGAGTGATGTGTGAGCTAACACATAGGCCCAACAGATTCCAAGAAGGCCAGAATCACCAGCGGCACCACCATCGATTGTCAGGTCACCCGGATTCAGCAAATACCAGAGTCCAAAATGATGCAGGTTTATACTGTTAATTTTCAGTTTATCGTTACAGTTGGTGTTATTCCATGTCGGAAGGGACGCAGCTACAGCCAGTGGGGTAACTAGAGACAGGCAGGCAGCTATGTGCAACAAAGGTAGGCGTGTTGTTTTCATATGCAGATCTGAAATATTGTCTTATATGCAAGAGGAGGAGTGATGGGGGTTCAGGCAAAAGCCAGGCTATGGATTGCATTGCTAAATGCTCCATCAGAGTGCAATGGTCGCCTGTCCTTTTTTTAAGTGATGATGTGGGTTTAGCCTGTGCTGTATGTATGTATGGGTGGCTGACTGCCACCCACCCAGAAAGTGTATGGGAGGCTGGTTGGCTGCCAGCCTTCCTTCCATTCCTATGAGTAATGTGAGTGCTCATGAAGGGGACATGGTTGGGTCCACCCCTTTCCCAGTTATCCCCTCTAGGCCTTTTGGCTTAGATCAAGTGTAAAAAAAGAAAGGATCTTGCGACAGATCGCATCCTGAGGCACGTTTTTTTTTGTGTGAATACTTGCACTTGGGTGACTTGTGAGCACATACTGATACATACGTTCCCTATCTGGGGACCATAAATTAAATGGATTTTTGAGAAAGGGAGCTGATTTGGAAGCTTGCTTCTGTCGCCCTATGCATTGACCCGATGTGGCAGTATCTTCGGGTAGTGAACAGTGCACCACCCCATTCCAGTGTTAAACAAGAAAGATTCTCATTTAATCCTCCGTGGGTGAGAATTTGAGTTTGAGAATTGGAGACCAAAATGATGAGTTGCACTGACTGGTTTATGAACGTCTATTCATTTAGCGTTTTAATGACCATGTTTGCACACTGATTGGTGTAAAAAAATAAAATAAAACTAAATAATAATAATCTAGCACACCTGTGCAGGTTTGACATGACATGACAGGTAGCTGTCTTGTGGGTGGTGCTGAATCCTGTTAAATGACATGAGGGTCTCATGCCTATACACAAGGGTGTGTCATTGCTGTTGCTTGACCATGCATTGGTTTCTGTGGTCAGTGAATGATAAAAACAAAATTTACCATACATTGATGGATGGGAAATCCGCCGTGAGGCATTTGTTTTTAGAAACTGCTGCTCACAACCAATGTTGCAATGGAGTGTCTCCATCTGCTGGTGGTATTGGAAAGGCATTAGTGCTATGACAGGGTCTGAAGAAGAAGAAGAAGAAGAAGACGGAAAAAAATATATATAAAAAGAAAAAGAGAGAGAGAGAGAGAGAGACTGACTTAGTGAGCGAGTGAGTGAGAGAGTGAGAGTGAGTGAGAGTGAATGAGTGAGTGAGTGATTGAGTGAGTGAGTGAGTGAGTGAGTGAGAACAAATGAGTTAAAGCAAGTGAGTGAGAGAGATCGAATGAATGAAAGTCTGAATGACAGAAAGAAAAAAGGATGAAGAAAGAAGCATGAAGAAAAAAAAATGTATATGGAGTTGCTGACATGAGTGCAATCTACAAAGCCGTTGAGGCTGATCCTCATGGGAGGATTATTGCACCAGGACCCTTAGCACTTTTAAAATGCCATTCAATGCCACGGGCTAGATGTAAACTGCAGATGACCATGTTGTGGTAGTTACCATGGATACCAGAGTGATGTGTGAGCTAACACATAGGCCCAACAGATTCCAAGAAGGCCAGAATCACCAGCGGCACCACCATCGATTGTCAGGTCACCCGGATTCAGCAAATACCAGAGTCCAAAATGATGCAGGTTTATACTGTTAATTTTCAGTTTATCGTTACAGTTGGTGTTATTCCATGTCGGAAGGGACGCAGCTACAGCCAGTGGGGTAACTAGAGACAGGCAGGCAGCTATGTGCAACAAAGGTAGGCGTGTTGTTTTCATATGCAGATCTGAAATATTGTCTTATATGCAAGAGGAGGAGTGATGGGGGTTCAGGCAAAAGCCAGGCTATGGATTGCATTGCTAAATGCTCCATCAGAGTGCAATGGTCGCCTGTCCTTTTTTTAAGTGATGATGTGGGTTTAGCCTGTGCTGTATGTATGTATGGGTGGCTGACTGCCACCCACCCAGAAAGTGTATGGGAGGCTGGTTGGCTGCCAGCCTTCCTTCCATTCCTATGAGTAATGTGAGTGCTCATGAAGGGGACATGGTTGGGTCCACCCCTTTCCCGGTTATCCCCTCTAGGCCTTTTGGCTTAGATCAAGTGTAAAAAAAGAAAGGATCTTGCGACAGATCGCATCCTGAGGCACGTTTTTTTTTGTGTGAATACTTGCACTTGGGTGACTTGTGAGCACATACTGATACATACGTTCCCTATCTGGGGACCATAAATTAAATGGATTTTTGAGAAAGGGAGCTGATTTGGAAGCTTGCTTCTGTCGCCCTATGCATTGACCCGATGTGGCAGTATCTTCGGGTAGTGAACAGTGCACCACCCCATTCCAGTGTTAAACAAGAAAGATTCTCATTTAATCCTCCGTGGGTGAGAATTTGAGTTTGAGAATTGGAGACCAAAATGATGAGTTGCACTGACTGGTTTATGAACGTCTATTCATTTAGCGTTTTAATGACCATGTTTGCACACTGATTGGTGTAAAAAAATAAAATAAAACTAAATAATAATAATCTAGCACACCTGTGCAGGTTTGACATGACATGACAGGTAGCTGTCTTGTGGGTGGTGCTGAATCCTGTTAAATGACATGAGGGTCTCATGCCTATACACAAGGGTGTGTCATTGCTGTTGCTTGACCATGCATTGGTTTCTGTGGTCAGTGAATGATAAAAACAAAATTTACCATACATTGATGGATGGGAAATCCGCCGTGAGGCATTTGTTTTTAGAAACTGCTGCTCACAACCAATGTTGCAATGGAGTGTCTCCATCTGCTGGTGGTATTGGAAAGGCATTAGTGCTATGACAGGGTCTGAAGAAGAAGAAGAAGAAGAAGACGGAAAAAAATATATATAAAAAGAAAAAGAGAGAGAGAGAGAGAGAGACTGACTTAGTGAGCGAGTGAGTGAGAGAGTGAGAGTGAGTGAGAGTGAATGAGTGAGTGAGTGATTGAGTGAGTGAGTGAGTGAGTGAGTGAGAACAAATGAGTTAAAGCAAGTGAGTGAGAGAGATCGAATGAATGAAAGTCTGAATGACAGAAAGAAAAAAGGATGAAGAAAGAAGCATGAAGAAAAAAAAATGTATATGGAGTTGCTGACATGAGTGCAATCTACAAAGCCGTTGAGGCTGATCCTCATGGGAGGATTATTGCACCAGGACCCTTAGCACTTTTAAAATGCCATTCAATGCCACGGGCTAGATGTAAACTGCAGATGACCATGTTGTGGTAGTTACCATGGATACCAGAGTGATGTGTGAGCTAACACATAGGCCCAACAGATTCCAAGAAGGCCAGAATCACCAGCGGCACCACCATCGATTGTCAGGTCACCCGGATTCAGCAAATACCAGAGTCCAAAATGATGCAGGTTTATACTGTTAATTTTCAGTTTATCGTTACAGTTGGTGTTATTCCATGTCGGAAGGGACGCAGCTACAGCCAGTGGGGTAACTAGAGACAGGCAGGCAGCTATGTGCAACAAAGGTAGGCGTGTTGTTTTCATATGCAGATCTGAAATATTGTCTTATATGCAAGAGGAGGAGTGATGGGGGTTCAGGCAAAAGCCAGGCTATGGATTGCATTGCTAAATGCTCCATCAGAGTGCAATGGTCGCCTGTCCTTTTTTTAAGTGATGATGTGGGTTTAGCCTGTGCTGTATGTATGTATGGGTGGCTGACTGCCACCCACCCAGAAAGTGTATGGGAGGCTGGTTGGCTGCCAGCCTTCCTTCCATTCCTATGAGTAATGTGAGTGCTCATGAAGGGGACATGGTTGGGTCCACCCCTTTCCCGGTTATCCCCTCTAGGCCTTTTGGCTTAGATCAAGTGTAAAAAAAGAAAGGATCTTGCGACAGATCGCATCCTGAGGCACGTTTTTTTTTGTGTGAATACTTGCACTTGGGTGACTTGTGAGCACATACTGATACATACGTTCCCTATCTGGGGACCATAAATTAAATGGATTTTTGAGAAAGGGAGCTGATTTGGAAGCTTGCTTCTGTCGCCCTATGCATTGACCCGATGTGGCAGTATCTTCGGGTAGTGAACAGTGCACCACCCCATTCCAGTGTTAAACAAGAAAGATTCTCATTTAATCCTCCGTGGGTGAGAATTTGAGTTTGAGAATTGGAGACCAAAATGATGAGTTGCACTGACTGGTTTATGAACGTCTATTCATTTAGCGTTTTAATGACCATGTTTGCACACTGATTGGTGTAAAAAAATAAAATAAAACTAAATAATAATAATCTAGCACACCTGTGCAGGTTTGACATGACATGACAGGTAGCTGTCTTGTGGGTGGTGCTGAATCCTGTTAAATGACATGAGGGTCTCATGCCTATACACAAGGGTGTGTCATTGCTGTTGCTTGACCATGCATTGGTTTCTGTGGTCAGTGAATGATAAAAACAAAATTTACCATACATTGATGGATGGGAAATCCGCCGTGAGGCATTTGTTTTTAGAAACTGCTGCTCACAACCAATGTTGCAATGGAGTGTCTCCATCTGCTGGTGGTATTGGAAAGGCATTAGTGCTATGACAGGGTCTGAAGAAGAAGAAGAAGAAGAAGACGGAAAAAAATATATATAAAAAGAAAAAGAGAGAGAGAGAGAGAGAGACTGACTTAGTGAGCGAGTGAGTGAGAGAGTGAGAGTGAGTGAGAGTGAATGAGTGAGTGAGTGATTGAGTGAGTGAGTGAGTGAGTGAGTGAGAACAAATGAGTTAAAGCAAGTGAGTGAGAGAGATCGAATGAATGAAAGTCTGAATGACAGAAAGAAAAAAGGATGAAGAAAGAAGCATGAAGAAAAAAAAATGTATATGGAGTTGCTGACATGAGTGCAATCTACAAAGCCGTTGAGGCTGATCCTCATGGGAGGATTATTGCACCAGGACCCTTAGCACTTTTAAAATGCCATTCAATGCCACGGGCTAGATGTAAACTGCAGATGACCATGTTGTGGTAGTTACCATGGATACCAGAGTGATGTGTGAGCTAACACATAGGCCCAACAGATTCCAAGAAGGCCAGAATCACCAGCGGCACCACCATCGATTGTCAGGTCACCCGGATTCAGCAAATACCAGAGTCCAAAATGATGCAGGTTTATACTGTTAATTTTCAGTTTATCGTTACAGTTGGTGTTATTCCATGTCGGAAGGGACGCAGCTACAGCCAGTGGGGTAACTAGAGACAGGCAGGCAGCTATGTGCAACAAAGGTAGGCGTGTTGTTTTCATATGCAGATCTGAAATATTGTCTTATATGCAAGAGGAGGAGTGATGGGGGTTCAGGCAAAAGCCAGGCTATGGATTGCATTGCTAAATGCTCCATCAGAGTGCAATGGTCGCCTGTCCTTTTTTTAAGTGATGATGTGGGTTTAGCCTGTGCTGTATGTATGTATGGGTGGCTGACTGCCACCCACCCAGAAAGTGTATGGGAGGCTGGTTGGCTGCCAGCCTTCCTTCCATTCCTATGAGTAATGTGAGTGCTCATGAAGGGGACATGGTTGGGTCCACCCCTTTCCCGGTTATCCCCTCTAGGCCTTTTGGCTTAGATCAAGTGTAAAAAAAGAAAGGATCTTGCGACAGATCGCATCCTGAGGCACGTTTTTTTTTGTGTGAATACTTGCACTTGGGTGACTTGTGAGCACATACTGATACATACGTTCCCTATCTGGGGACCATAAATTAAATGGATTTTTGAGAAAGGGAGCTGATTTGGAAGCTTGCTTCTGTCGCCCTATGCATTGACCCGATGTGGCAGTATCTTCGGGTAGTGAACAGTGCACCACCCCATTCCAGTGTTAAACAAGAAAGATTCTCATTTAATCCTCCGTGGGTGAGAATTTGAGTTTGAGAATTGGAGACCAAAATGATGAGTTGCACTGACTGGTTTATGAACGTCTATTCATTTAGCGTTTTAATGACCATGTTTGCACACTGATTGGTGTAAAAAAATAAAATAAAACTAAATAATAATAATCTAGCACACCTGTGCAGGTTTGACATGACATGACAGGTAGCTGTCTTGTGGGTGGTGCTGAATCCTGTTAAATGACATGAGGGTCTCATGCCTATACACAAGGGTGTGTCATTGCTGTTGCTTGACCATGCATTGGTTTCTGTGGTCAGTGAATGATAAAAACAAAATTTACCATACATTGATGGATGGGAAATCCGCCGTGAGGCATTTGTTTTTAGAAACTGCTGCTCACAACCAATGTTGCAATGGAGTGTCTCCATCTGCTGGTGGTATTGGAAAGGCATTAGTGCTATGACAGGGTCTGAAGAAGAAGAAGAAGAAGAAGACGGAAAAAAATATATATAAAAAGAAAAAGAGAGAGAGAGAGAGAGAGACTGACTTAGTGAGCGAGTGAGTGAGAGAGTGAGAGTGAGTGAGAGTGAATGAGTGAGTGAGTGATTGAGTGAGTGAGTGAGTGAGTGAGTGAGAACAAATGAGTTAAAGCAAGTGAGTGAGAGAGATCGAATGAATGAAAGTCTGAATGACAGAAAGAAAAAAGGATGAAGAAAGAAGCATGAAGAAAAAAAAATGTATATGGAGTTGCTGACATGAGTGCAATCTACAAAGCCGTTGAGGCTGATCCTCATGGGAGGATTATTGCACCAGGACCCTTAGCACTTTTAAAATGCCATTCAATGCCACGGGCTAGATGTAAACTGCAGATGACCATGTTGTGGTAGTTACCATGGATACCAGAGTGATGTGTGAGCTAACACATAGGCCCAACAGATTCCAAGAAGGCCAGAATCACCAGCGGCACCACCATCGATTGTCAGGTCACCCGGATTCAGCAAATACCAGAGTCCAAAATGATGCAGGTTTATACTGTTAATTTTCAGTTTATCGTTACAGTTGGTGTTATTCCATGTCGGAAGGGACGCAGCTACAGCCAGTGGGGTAACTAGAGACAGGCAGGCAGCTATGTGCAACAAAGGTAGGCGTGTTGTTTTCATATGCAGATCTGAAATATTGTCTTATATGCAAGAGGAGGAGTGATGGGGGTTCAGGCAAAAGCCAGGCTATGGATTGCATTGCTAAATGCTCCATCAGAGTGCAATGGTCGCCTGTCCTTTTTTTAAGTGATGATGTGGGTTTAGCCTGTGCTGTATGTATGTATGGGTGGCTGACTGCCACCCACCCAGAAAGTGTATGGGAGGCTGGTTGGCTGCCAGCCTTCCTTCCATTCCTATGAGTAATGTGAGTGCTCATGAAGGGGACATGGTTGGGTCCACCCCTTTCCCGGTTATCCCCTCTAGGCCTTTTGGCTTAGATCAAGTGTAAAAAAAGAAAGGATCTTGCGACAGATCGCATCCTGAGGCACGTTTTTTTTTGTGTGAATACTTGCACTTGGGTGACTTGTGAGCACATACTGATACATACGTTCCCTATCTGGGGACCATAAATTAAATGGATTTTTGAGAAAGGGAGCTGATTTGGAAGCTTGCTTCTGTCGCCCTATGCATTGACCCGATGTGGCAGTATCTTCGGGTAGTGAACAGTGCACCACCCCATTCCAGTGTTAAACAAGAAAGATTCTCATTTAATCCTCCGTGGGTGAGAATTTGAGTTTGAGAATTGGAGACCAAAATGATGAGTTGCACTGACTGGTTTATGAACGTCTATTCATTTAGCGTTTTAATGACCATGTTTGCACACTGATTGGTGTAAAAAAATAAAATAAAACTAAATAATAATAATCTAGCACACCTGTGCAGGTTTGACATGACATGACAGGTAGCTGTCTTGTGGGTGGTGCTGAATCCTGTTAAATGACATGAGGGTCTCATGCCTATACACAAGGGTGTGTCATTGCTGTTGCTTGACCATGCATTGGTTTCTGTGGTCAGTGAATGATAAAAACAAAATTTACCATACATTGATGGATGGGAAATCCGCCGTGAGGCATTTGTTTTTAGAAACTGCTGCTCACAACCAATGTTGCAATGGAGTGTCTCCATCTGCTGGTGGTATTGGAAAGGCATTAGTGCTATGACAGGGTCTGAAGAAGAAGAAGAAGAAGAAGACGGAAAAAAATATATATAAAAAGAAAAAGAGAGAGAGAGAGAGAGAGACTGACTTAGTGAGCGAGTGAGTGAGAGAGTGAGAGTGAGTGAGAGTGAATGAGTGAGTGAGTGATTGAGTGAGTGAGTGAGTGAGTGAGTGAGAACAAATGAGTTAAAGCAAGTGAGTGAGAGAGATCGAATGAATGAAAGTCTGAATGACAGAAAGAAAAAAGGATGAAGAAAGAAGCATGAAGAAAAAAAAATGTATATGGAGTTGCTGACATGAGTGCAATCTACAAAGCCGTTGAGGCTGATCCTCATGGGAGGATTATTGCACCAGGACCCTTAGCACTTTTAAAATGCCATTCAATGCCACGGGCTAGATGTAAACTGCAGATGACCATGTTGTGGTAGTTACCATGGATACCAGAGTGATGTGTGAGCTAACACATAGGCCCAACAGATTCCAAGAAGGCCAGAATCACCAGCGGCACCACCATCGATTGTCAGGTCACCCGGATTCAGCAAATACCAGAGTCCAAAATGATGCAGGTTTATACTGTTAATTTTCAGTTTATCGTTACAGTTGGGTTATTCCATGTCGGAAGGGACGCAGCTACAGCCAGTGGGGTAACTAGAGACAGGCAGGCAGCTATGTGCAACAAAGGTAGGCGTGTTGTTTTCATATGCAGATCTGAAATATTGTCTTATATGCAAGAGGAGGAGTGATGGGGGTTCAGGCAAAAGCCAGGCTATGGATTGCATTGCTAAATGCTCCATCAGAGTGCAATGGTCGCCTGTCCTTTTTTTAAGTGATGATGTGGGTTTAGCCTGTGCTGTATGTATGTATGGGTGGCTGACTGCCACCCACCCAGAAAGTGTATGGGAGGCTGGTTGGCTGCCAGCCTTCCTTCCATTCCTATGAGTAATGTGAGTGCTCATGAAGGGGACATGGTTGGGTCCACCCCTTTCCCGGTTATCCCCTCTAGGCCTTTTGGCTTAGATCAAGTGTAAAAAAAGAAAGGATCTTGCGACAGATCGCATCCTGAGGCACGTTTTTTTTTGTGTGAATACTTGCACTTGGGTGACTTGTGAGCACATACTGATACATACGTTCCCTATCTGGGGACCATAAATTAAATGGATTTTTGAGAAAGGGAGCTGATTTGGAAGCTTGCTTCTGTCGCCCTATGCATTGACCCGATGTGGCAGTATCTTCGGGTAGTGAACAGTGCACCACCCCATTCCAGTGTTAAACAAGAAAGATTCTCATTTAATCCTCCGTGGGTGAGAATTTGAGTTTGAGAATTGGAGACCAAAATGATGAGTTGCACTGACTGGTTTATGAACGTCTATTCATTTAGCGTTTTAATGACCATGTTTGCACACTGATTGGTGTAAAAAAATAAAATAAAACTAAATAATAATAATCTAGCACACCTGTGCAGGTTTGACATGACATGACAGGTAGCTGTCTTGTGGGTGGTGCTGAATCCTGTTAAATGACATGAGGGTCTCATGCCTATACACAAGGGTGTGTCATTGCTGTTGCTTGACCATGCATTGGTTTCTGTGGTCAGTGAATGATAAAAACAAAATTTACCATACATTGATGGATGGGAAATCCGCCGTGAGGCATTTGTTTTTAGAAACTGCTGCTCACAACCAATGTTGCAATGGAGTGTCTCCATCTGCTGGTGGTATTGGAAAGGCATTAGTGCTATGACAGGGTCTGAAGAAGAAGAAGAAGAAGAAGACGGAAAAAAATATATATAAAAAGAAAAAGAGAGAGAGAGAGAGAGAGACTGACTTAGTGAGCGAGTGAGTGAGAGAGTGAGAGTGAGTGAGAGTGAATGAGTGAGTGAGTGATTGAGTGAGTGAGTGAGTGAGTGAGTGAGAACAAATGAGTTAAAGCAAGTGAGTGAGAGAGATCGAATGAATGAAAGTCTGAATGACAGAAAGAAAAAAGGATGAAGAAAGAAGCATGAAGAAAAAAAAATGTATATGGAGTTGCTGACATGAGTGCAATCTACAAAGCCGTTGAGGCTGATCCTCATGGGAGGATTATTGCACCAGGACCCTTAGCACTTTTAAAATGCCATTCAATGCCACGGGCTAGATGTAAACTGCAGATGACCATGTTGTGGTAGTTACCATGGATACCAGAGTGATGTGTGAGCTAACACATAGGCCCAACAGATTCCAAGAAGGCCAGAATCACCAGCGGCACCACCATCGATTGTCAGGTCACCCGGATTCAGCAAATACCAGAGTCCAAAATGATGCAGGTTTATACTGTTAATTTTCAGTTTATCGTTACAGTTGGTGTTATTCCATGTCGGAAGGGACGCAGCTACAGCCAGTGGGGTAACTAGAGACAGGCAGGCAGCTATGTGCAACAAAGGTAGGCGTGTTGTTTTCATATGCAGATCTGAAATATTGTCTTATATGCAAGAGGAGGAGTGATGGGGGTTCAGGCAAAAGCCAGGCTATGGATTGCATTGCTAAATGCTCCATCAGAGTGCAATGGTCGCCTGTCCTTTTTTTAAGTGATGATGTGGGTTTAGCCTGTGCTGTATGTATGTATGGGTGGCTGACTGCCACCCACCCAGAAAGTGTATGGGAGGCTGGTTGGCTGCCAGCCTTCCTTCCATTCCTATGAGTAATGTGAGTGCTCATGAAGGGGACATGGTTGGGTCCACCCCTTTCCCGGTTATCCCCTCTAGGCCTTTTGGCTTAGATCAAGTGTAAAAAAAGAAAGGATCTTGCGACAGATCGCATCCTGAGGCACGTTTTTTTTTTGTGTGAATACTTGCACTTGGGTGACTTGTGAGCACATACTGATACATACGTTCCCTATCTGGGGACCATAAATTAAATGGATTTTTGAGAAAGGGAGCTGATTTGGAAGCTTGCTTCTGTCGCCCTATGCATTGACCCGATGTGGCAGTATCTTCGGGTAGTGAACAGTGCACCACCCCATTCCAGTGTTAAACAAGAAAGATTCTCATTTAATCCTCCGTGGGTGAGAATTTGAGTTTGAGAATTGGAGACCAAAATGATGAGTTGCACTGACTGGTTTATGAACGTCTATTCATTTAGCGTTTTAATGACCATGTTTGCACACTGATTGGTGTAAAAAAATAAAATAAAACTAAATAATAATAATCTAGCACACCTGTGCAGGTTTGACATGACATGACAGGTAGCTGTCTTGTGGGTGGTGCTGAATCCTGTTAAATGACATGAGGGTCTCATGCCTATACACAAGGGTGTGTCATTGCTGTTGCTTGACCATGCATTGGTTTCTGTGGTCAGTGAATGATAAAAACAAAATTTACCATACATTGATGGATGGGAAATCCGCCGTGAGGCATTTGTTTTTAGAAACTGCTGCTCACAACCAATGTTGCAATGGAGTGTCTCCATCTGCTGGTGGTATTGGAAAGGCATTAGTGCTATGACAGGGTCTGAAGAAGAAGAAGAAGAAGAAGACGGAAAAAAATATATATAAAAAGAAAAAGAGAGAGAGAGAGAGAGAGACTGACTTAGTGAGCGAGTGAGTGAGAGAGTGAGAGTGAGTGAGAGTGAATGAGTGAGTGAGTGATTGAGTGAGTGAGTGAGTGAGTGAGTGAGAACAAATGAGTTAAAGCAAGTGAGTGAGAGAGATCGAATGAATGAAAGTCTGAATGACAGAAAGAAAAAAGGATGAAGAAAGAAGCATGAAGAAAAAAAAATGTATATGGAGTTGCTGACATGAGTGCAATCTACAAAGCCGTTGAGGCTGATCCTCATGGGAGGATTATTGCACCAGGACCCTTAGCACTTTTAAAATGCCATTCAATGCCACGGGCTAGATGTAAACTGCAGATGACCATGTTGTGGTAGTTACCATGGATACCAGAGTGATGTGTGAGCTAACACATAGGCCCAACAGATTCCAAGAAGGCCAGAATCACCAGCGGCACCACCATCGATTGTCAGGTCACCCGGATTCAGCAAATACCAGAGTCCAAAATGATGCAGGTTTATACTGTTAATTTTCAGTTTATCGTTACAGTTGGTGTTATTCCATGTCGGAAGGGACGCAGCTACAGCCAGTGGGGTAACTAGAGACAGGCAGGCAGCTATGTGCAACAAAGGTAGGCGTGTTGTTTTCATATGCAGATCTGAAATATTGTCTTATATGCAAGAGGAGGAGTGATGGGGGTTCAGGCAAAAGCCAG
>NW_026609729.1:0-25686 GCF_029499605.1 Hyla sarda
AGGAGAGCTGCAATTTTTGATATTCTTGAGAATGTTAGAAGTGATGTGATATGTTTACAGGAGTGTGCAATAAAGTCAGCACCTTATGCAAATGAGTGGAAGTGTGGGCAGTCCTTCTGGTCCACATGTGCAGAAAACAAAAATGAAGGTGTTGGGATTTTATTGCGAAACAGGGACATTAAAGTTTTAAATTGCCAAACTTTAGTACCTGGTCGTTGTATGGTTTTAATTTTTGAGGTTTTGGGCCAGAGGATGAGAATTTTTAATGTGTATGCTCCAGCAGAAAAACAAGCACGTTTGTCTTTTTTAGAGTCCCTTAAGTTTTTTATCCCTGGTCGTGAAGATACTATTATTGTTGGCGATTTTAACTGCATTAGATCCGTCAATGATCGTGAGAGCTCTGCTGAGGTTAGAACTGATATTACTTCCAATGTTTTAAATCAAATTATTCAAGACTTGCATTTTACTGATGTTGGACTGATGGTTAGCACTGATGAAAGATATACGTACATATCAGATAGTGGCCGCTGTAAATCCCGGATCGATTACATCCTGGTCTCTGATGGGATTAAGGTGGTCCGGTGCAATCAAATGATGTCAACTTTCTCAGACCACAAGATGGTGTCGGCTGAGATAAGTGTCACAGAGTCCCTTCATTTTGGGAGGGGGCTCTGGAAATTAAATGTAAGTCTATTGGAAGATGAGGAAGTAATGGCTGGTTTTAATCATGTGTTTTTATCCTGTGTTTCTAAACAACCTGATTTTAGTAATGTCTTAGTGTGGTGGGAATGGGCTAAAGGAGAGTTTTCTAATTTCTTTAAGATGTTTTGCATAAAGAGAGCACAAGAGAAGAGGAGGAGTGATGAAAGGCTTGTATCCCGGTTAGAGACTCTCTATAAGTTTAAACGTGTTGGTGTGGAGGTGGAGGATGAGATTGTTAAGGTGAAGGGGGAGATGAAAAAAAGGTTGTTGGAAAAGGGAAGGAATATTGTATATAAGTCTAAAGTGCAGCACCTAGAAGAAAATGAGCAGTGTACACGGTATTTCTTTAAAAAATGTTTTAATGCTAAAGGTGTTTTTAAATCTGTTTTTACCCCTACGGGGGAAGTTTTTGGAGAGGAGATGGTGAAGGAGATTGGCAGATTTTATGAGACACTCTTTAGTAATAAGAGCAGAGCCAGTGAGACGGAGATGAATGATTATTGTAATATTTTGGAGAATAATGTTCCTGTTGAAAAAGTAGATTTTTTGATTGATGATGTTAGTGAAGGGGAGATCAAGCAGGCCCTGGATAAGATGGCCAAAGGGAAGACACCAGGCTGTGATGGTCTCCCCGCTGAGTTTTATTCCGCGTTCTGGAATATTTTAAGTAAAGAGTTTACACGGGTGGTGCAATATGTTTTTAACTCAGGTGTTTTAGCTGAATCTATGAAGAAAGGGGTCATAACATTAATTCATAAAAAAGGTGATGGCAGAGATCTTAAAAATTGGAGACCTATAACTTTATTAAATTGTGACTACAAGATAATTGCTAAGATTGTGGCTAATAGACTGAGTGATGTAGTGGACCACCTTGTGGGAGAATACCAAGTTTGTGCAGTACCGAAAAGAAAAATAACAGATAATTTATTGCTTTTAAGAGACTCTATTTATTACAGTAACTTTAACAAGAATGCACTGTTTGTTGAGTCCATAGATTTCGAAAAGGCTTATGATAAGGTTGCACATGATTTTATGTTCATTGCTCTAAAACACTTAGGTATTCCAGAAAAGTTATTATCTGTTATTATGAGTTTTTATCATGGGGTGACAAGTCAGATTTTAGTAAATGGGCATGTGGGGCCTGCTTTTAATGTCTTGTCTGGAGTCAGACAGGGATGCCCACTCTCCCCAATTCTGTTTATATGCGTTATAGAGGGCCTGTTGAAGAATGTGCAGAAAGATAAATGTGTGAGTGGTGTTTTTATTCCAGGTAGTGATGGTAGTAAGTTAAAGGTTTTAAGTTATATGGACGATGTGGTTTTTACTTGTACATCCCAAGCAGATCTCAACAGAGTAAATTTGCATGTGAGGATTTTTTGTTGTGTGGCTGGGATGAATGTGAACTGGGGGAAGTGCCAATTATGCAGTTTTGGGAACCAAGAGAATATAGTAGTGGATGGTGTTAAGGAAAAAGAAGACATTGAAGTGCTAGGAGTGATATTTGATAAAGACCTCAAAGGAAAGAAAAGTTATGAGAATTTGGACAGTAAAATTGAGAAGAAGCTATCCTTCTGGAGGTTAAGGAACTTGTCACTTAAAGGGAAAGTTCTTATCATTAAGTCTGTAATCCTACCGCTTCTCTTGTATACGGCTATGGTGCTTCCTCCAGGGAAGTTATGGACTAGGAGAGTCACAAGGAAGCTTTTTGTGTTCTTCTGGGGGTCTAAGATGGAGAAAATGAGAAGAGAAGAAGTGATGAAGAGTATGAATTTGGGCGGATATAACTTTCCAAACATTGATCTGTTTTTAAAGGTGCACTATTTTCTTTTAATTTTTAAATTGATACAGTGCAATAATAGGGCGGCAGACATGAGTAAATACCTTGCAGGATGGTTGTTTTCCAAATGGGGCTGGTGTGAGAGGGATTTGAGGAGACCCATAGCACATGTGATACCTACCTTCTATGTGCTCCTCAGGTCTTTCAATGATCAATTTGGTTTGAGCTCTTTAGGTGAACCTGATAAAAAGAAAATAGAACAAGAAATAAGGAAAAATGAGAGATTATATGAAGTACCATTCTGCACTAATGCTCAGTCTGTGAAGATTTGGAAGTTTTTTAAAGTTATTGGACTATCAAACAGACAAAAAGACGTTAGTTGGATGTCCTTTCATGGCTGCCTCCCAACCCGATCTTTTTTAAATGGAAGAGGTTTGAGAATAAGTGACAGATGCCCAAGAGAGGGTTGTGGAGGTAGAGAAGACTTAGTGCACCTTTATTGGGACTGTTTTTATGCAAAAGAATTTTTTATGTTTTTAAAGAAGTTTTTAATCCAACTCACTGGATATAACAGTTTTTCTTTTGAGAAAGTTTTTATTGGTCAAGATCTTAGTAAAAAGGAAGATACACGTACTAATTGGATTCTTTTTTCTGTTTTTAAAGAGGTTTTATGGGACTCACGCAATTTGCTTGTTTTTAAAAATGTTGTTATTTCTCCGAGGGAATTGAAAAGATTGTTTTTAGGAAGGATTTTTACTATCTTTCTACTGGACAAAAAGAGAATTGGTGAAGAAGAAGCGGAGAAAATCTGGATGCATACACGATGGAAAAATTTATAAGAAGTACGTAAAGGAGAAAGCTGTAAGTTTTTGACCAATTTCTGTGATTGTTTTTGACATGTTTTTTTGTTTTGTTGTTTGGTCACTTTTTCTTGGCACTCGGTTCCCTTAGTTAGTTTTTTCCGTATGATGTTTTTTCAGATATTGTTTTAAGTGACGAGTCTTGGTAGGTGACCTGATGATCGTCCAAACAATAGTCTGTAACTGAGGAAAAAAAAAAAAAAAAAAAAAAAAATCTGTTCTTATCAGTTTAATATCTGATACGTCCCCTATCTGGGGACCATATATTAAATGGATTTTTGAGAACGGGGGCCGATTTCGAAGCTTGCTTCCGTCGCCCTATGCATTGACCCGATATGGCAGTATCTTCGGGTACAGTGCACCACCCCCTTACAGGGTTAAAAAGAAAGATTCCTACTTTCATTGCTACCTGCTTGCTGGCTAGCCAGCTAGCCAGCCCTGTGGGCCTTGCTGCTGCAGCCAAAAAACAAAAGGTGGTGCTGCTGCTGCTGCTTCTGCTGCTTCTGCTTGTGTCTGGCCGCTGTTGGAGCGTCCAGGCACAGGACTTCTGCTGCTGCTGACTAAATGGCCTCCTTAATTGGATCATTTGAGTAGCCAGCACACCTGTGCAGGTAGGGCATGACATGATAGGCAGCTGCCTTGATAGCGGGTGGGTGCTGAATGTTCCTAATTGACAAAATAAGATTAATGCTTATGAAGAAATATAAAATCTCATCCCTTCCCCAATATCGCGCCACACCCCTACCCCTTAATTCCCTGGTTGAACTTGATGGACATATGTCTTTTTTCGACCGTACTAACTATGTAACTATGTAACATAACATGGGGGGGGGGGGGTCTCCTGGCTGTTCACACAGGTGTGTCATTGCTGTACATTGACCATGCATTGCTTCTGTGGTATTGCAAAGGCAAAGACAAATGCTTCCAGCCATCCATTGCACTAATGGATTGGTCATCAGCTGGCTGTCTATGTCCCGCATCAATATAGACCAAAGTACAGAGGGTTAGGCTATGCTATTGTGCACCTACCTGATGCATCAGAAGGTGCGAGGCCCTTGCTAAATTCTGTGCACAGACTTTGAGATCTATACTTTAGACTGTATCTAAACCTGCTCCAACATGGACTGACATTCTGGCCTACTTTCAGCCGATGCGACTTGTCTGTCGCTGAACAGTCGCTTTTTATGTATTCAGCACCTATGTATAATGTTGTAAAAATGCTCTAGAAGCTAAAGTCGCAGAAATGTCACACATATTTGGCCTGCAACTTTCTGTGCGACAAATTCAGACAGGAAAAATCAGTATAAATCCTTAGAAAATTATCCCCCAGTGTCTCCATCTGCTGGCGGTATTGAATAAGCATTGCTGCACTGATGGGGTATGCATTAGACGAAAAAAAAGAAGAAAAAGAAGAATAATACGCCCAGAAAAGAGGCGAAAAGGAGAAAAACGTAAAAAAACGTGAAAAAAAAGTAAGAGGAAGAGAAGGGAAAAAAAGGTGGAAATGGGTTTAAAAGTGATTTCGGCGGAGAAATATATATATATATATATATATATATATATATATATATATACGCGCACACACACACATATATATAAACGTATTCTCCGTTGAGATATTGCAGCCGCTGCTGTGTCCAGGCCCAGGAGCCTTAGCACTGTGCTGTGATGTCACTCAATACCACTGACATCACTAGGTGTAAACAACATCTCTCCTTTGCTGTGTATGTGACTATGGAGCTGTTTGGTGATGTCGTCTATTATGGCCTTCATAGAAGCAACAGGAGATTGTTGCATCCATCTAGAACCCTCAGAACTACAGTGCTATGATGTCACTGACTTCCACAGGCCTTGCAGAGTGTAAACAACAACAACCCAGCTTTGTTGTGTATGTAACCATAGGGATTTGTGATGTCACCTAGAACCTTCACAGCAGCGACAGCTTTATGAGGAGCATCAGCACTGCTCTGCCTGAGCAGAACCATCACCGCCATAGGTTGTCAAATAACCCGGATTTAACCCACACAGGTAAGTCCAATGGGGTGCAGGCATGTCCTCTATGCTTACAGCTTCCCGTGGGTGTTGGTTTGATACCGTTTGGGGACAGCCAAGGAGGCATCTGCAGGCAACAAAGGTAGGTGTGTGCTTGTGTGTGTGTTTCCTATGCAGATCCTAAGCCCAGTGTCACATGCAAGTAGGAGGAGTAAGAAGGGTTCCTGGCAAATCCGGGTTATGGATTGCATTTAAAAAGGCCCCGTGGGAGTGCAATGGGCCCCTGTCTTGCTGCTTAGCAATAATGGTATGGGTTTAGGTTCTGCTGTGTGTACTGGTGGTTGACTGCCCCCCAGCCCAGAGTGTGCATGGAAAATTGTCTGGCAGCCTCCCTGACAGCAAGCAGTGATAGTGCCCATGAAGGGGACCTTGTTGGGCCCGCCCCTTTCACGGTTATCGCTTCTCGGCCTTTTGGCTAAGATCAAGTGTAGTAATACAGGAGATCTGGTCAGAAGGTACTCGGGTACCCCTCTCCTCGGCCTTGTGGGATCGCCCAGGTTTATTGCCTGGGCTTCACCCACTTGTTGCTATTGGGGAGAGGGCCTAGTCCCAGGGTAACGAGTAGCGATCGCCTCTCAAGACCTTCGGGTGGAGAGAGGTTAGAACCATGGATGATGATCCGGATCCAGGTTCTGTGCCGGCATACGCAAGGATCAAAAACACCGTGAGAGTCATTCTCACGGATGATACCAAAAGGGCGGACGATTTGAAATTCGTAGTAGAGGACGTGCTCGGAGGAGTTTTCGGAATACAGAAGGGCGAGATATTGGCAATCCAGGACTACCCGAAGCGTAAAATTTTTGATGTGACGTTCACACAAAATGGCATCCACAGAGATTTTGTTACCAGAGCTGCTGCGAGTAAAGACAAAAAGCTTCAGGGTGTCCGGATTATTGAGCACGTTCTAGACGATATTAAGCTGGTGGTAGTAAAGATGTATTCCCCTTTCGCCAACCTACACGATGTTGAGTTGTTTTTACAAGTCTATTTTAGTAAGGTTGAGTGCAGAGGAAAAATCATGAACAGCTGTGGCATCTGGACATCTAAGTGGAGATTTCAGGTTACATGCGAAAAAGATGACAGATTGCCAGGGGGAATACAACTACCACCAGCTCGTTTTAAAATAAATAATATGTGTGGCGACCTCTTTTATGCGGGGATGCCAAGCTACTGCAGGAAGTGTCACAGATATGGACACACAAAAGAAAACTGTGAAAGTACATGCAAAAAATGTGGTAGCACACAGCACGAGACAGAGAAATGCACAAGAGGAGGGAGGTGCAATTTCTGTCAACAATTCGGTCACCTTTTCTCCTCTTGTCCCCACAGACATAGGACGGAGCAGCAGTGGCAACCCTGGAGGCAGCAAGGACAGCAACCGGGACATCAGCCGAGGCAAGCAGAGCCAGTGATTACCCCCCCACAAGAGGTAAGCGGTGAGATGGAGAAGGAGAAAGACCCCCCTCAGGCAAAAGGAGGGGACCCTAAAGAGCAGAGGATGGCCAAAAAACGTGCAAGTGGTGAAAAAACTGGCCCCCAGGAGCATGCTGGGTTAAGAGAGGAGCGGACGGCGGCCGAATCCGCTCCTCAGCAACCTCTGGCTCAGGGTCCCCCTGAGAGCGATGATCCGGGTGGAGAGGTGAAGGTTAAAAGGCGGAGGGGCTCCAGAAGACTCTATTCGGAGGCGGTCCAGGGGGAGCCGATGGAAGTACCTGCGGATGCAGGGAACCCAAGTGACGTTCCTCCACAGGTCCCCATAGGGGATACCCCCCCTCCTCCCTGCCAGGAGGAGGTTTCAGGGGTGACCGTCTCTGAGGTACCAGAGACGGAGCTAAGTGAACACCCGACCCCTATGGAGGGGCAAGAGGTGGAAGAACCCAATGAGTCTGGAGCCCTGATTGCCAGGATGCCCGAGAACAACTATGCCTCAATCATGATGGAGGAGGGGGGTCGGCTGAGTGATGGTGCCTCCTCTCCTGCCTCCTCTATGCGTACAGTTGAGTCAGATTTTGGGGGGTATGAGGCTTCGGAGGGGGAATCAGAGGTGTAAGACGTTTTCTTGTACATTCCCATGGCTGAGTTGTCCGGTCTGTCCTTGAACGTGAGAAGTGTGAGCGCCAGAGTAAGAAGGGTTGCCCTATTTAATTACTTGTCGGTTTTTGCTGCTTCCGTCCTTTTCCTGCAGGAATGTGGCATCCCGCACAGATTAAATTATAAAGAATATGAAGATGATTGGGTGCACGGTCCATCAGTCTGGTCTGGATCAAATGAGTCCAGATCAGCAGGGGTCGCCATACTTTTTAAAGGGAACGTTTTAATTGAGAGTTTTAACGAAATTTTACCAGGCAGAATTTTATTGGTCAGCGCTTTTATTAATGGTATTAAATGGCAGTTTTTAAATTTTTATGGTTCTCCTGATAAGAATGAAAGAATAAAAATGTTGGAGATTTTACCCCTTTTTATTAACAATTCTAGTCCTCTTGTTTTATCAGGTGATTTTAATTGTATTTTAAGGGGAGAACGCCGTTTTTCGAACGCAGTGAGTAGGAACTATGATAAGACGTCTTTTATGTTAAAAAACTTGATTTTAGATTTTAATCTCACTGATGTTTTTAAAAAATGTAATTTTAACGTACCAGAGGAAGACGGTGTTACCTGGAGCAATGCAAGCTGTAGCTCCAGGATAGATTTTATTTTTTGTTCTTATCAAGTACTGCCTTTTAACTGTGATCTTTTTACCAATGTTTTTTCTGACCATAAATTATTGTATTTTAAAGTTAAAAGTGATTTTAAAAGGAGAACTGGTAGGAATGCCTGGAAGTTAAACGTGTCCCTTTTAGAAGATCCGCAGGTTTTATCAGATTTTATCACCTTTTACAAGGAATGCAGACGAGTAAAAGACCCCAACACTCCCACCAGTATCTGGTGGGAAAAAATGAAACTAAAAATAAAAGAATTTTTTATCCGTGTTGGGGTTAGGAAAGCTAAAGAAAAACGTGAATTTTATAATATCCTAAATACTCGTCTGCAAACCCTGTACAAATTCAGAGCACATGGGATGGAGGTGGAGAAGGAGGTACATGATCTTAAAAAAGAAATAACTAAGTGCCTGGAGCAGAAAGGAAAAGAAATTATCTTTAGGTCTCGAATACAGCATCTTGAGGAAAACGAGACCTGCTCCAGGTATTTTTTTAAGAAAATACATGAAAATAGAAGGTTAATAGAAAACATTGAAGGAGTGAATGATGTACAGGGTATTTTAAAAAAGGTGCAAGAGTTTTATGCGGATCTTTTTAATGTAAAACACATTGATGAATGTTTTATGAATGACTCGTTAAAGGAGATCACCAATTTTTTAGATCCTGTCTCACAGTCTTTTTTATTGCAGAATATTTCAGAGCAGGAGATTTTAGAGACCGTCAAGAGTTTTAAAACAGGTAAAGTGCCTGGGCCGGATGGTATACCCATTGAATTTTATGTTACTTTTTATGGTATTTTAAAAGAAGATTTGTTCTCCCTTTTTACTGAAGTCTTTAAGTCTAAAATCCTCCCAGGCTCATGGAAGAAGGGTGATGTCTCCCTGCTATTCAAAAAGGGAGACCGGTCGGAACTAAAAAACTGGAGACCAATCACCCTTCTGAACTGCGACTATAAAATAATGGCGAAACTGTGTGCTAACCGCTTAAAGAACGTAATCCATAAAATAATTCATACAAACCAAGTCTGTGGGGTGCCTGGGAGGAGTCTATGGGAGAACCTAAACCTTTTAAAGGATGTAATTAGCGACACCAAATTAAGAAAAGGAAAGCTGGCGGTTTTATCCATAGATTTTGAAAAAGCTTTCGACAGGGTGTCGCATTTTTATCTTTTTAAGGTTTTAGAGAAAATGGGTATACCTGATGGCTTTTTATTGTCTCTTAGAGCTTTTTATGATAACTGTACTAGTGAAATTTTAGTAAATGGTTTTAAGACACAGGGCGTGATTTTAAATTCCGGAGTGAAGCAGGGGTGTCCCTTGTCCCCACTACTCTTCATTTGCGCAATAGAGCCTCTTTTATGTACAATACGAAAGGATAAGCAGATCCATGGAGTCCCCCTGCCAGGAGGAGGGGGACTAGAGGCGAAGGTAGTGGGGTACATGGACGATGTTGCGGTGTTTTGCAGGGACACCCCATCGCTTCAGAAGACGCTAAAACAGATTCAATATTTTAATTGTGCCTCCGGTTTTAAAGTCAATTTTAACAAAAGTAACATTTTAAACATAGGCGGAATGCCTTTGTATGATGTGCCCGTCCCTGTGTCTGAGTCGGTGCAGATTTTAGGTGTCTCCTTTGACGAGTCTAATAATGGTTTTAATAGCTGGGACTTGGTGGCTCAAAAAATAAATAAGAAAATATGTATGTGGAACATGCGAGAACTTACAATGGAAGGGAAGGTTTTAATTACAAAAATGGTGCTTTTACCTATTTTATTGTATTTAAGTCTGGTTTTCCCACCCCCCGAAATGGTTCTAAAGAAAATAACAAAAGCTTGTTTTACTTTCTTTTGGAGTTCTAAGAGCGAAAAATTAAAGAGACAAATTGTGATAAAACCGAACTCCAGGGGCGGTAAGGATTTTCCAGATTTTAAAGCTTTCCTTTTAATAAAGTTTTTTAGCATGTGTTTTACTACTGTTTTTAAAGATAGCTACTGGTCTTATTTTGTTCGTTTTAATACTGGTTATTTTATGCGGAGGAACGGCTGGTTTTCTACAGTTTTAAGTTGCCCTTATTCTTTGAATTTACCCCCTCAATACATGATTTTAGGAAAAATTTTAAACTTATATAATTTTAAAGGTAAAAGTGTTCAGGATCTGTGCAATAGCAAAAAACTACTAAAGGAAATAAAAGAAACCAGTACCGTGACTCCCATCAAAAATTTTAACGAACAGAAGTGTATACAGATTTGGAAGATGTTGAGTATTAATTATCTTTTTAATTCACAGAAGGACCTGGCCTGGAGCTGCGCACACGAGTGTCTTCCATGCCGGGCATTCCAGCACCGAAGAGGATTATCCAACTCTGCAACCTGCCCGAGGGAGGGATGCCGCCAAGAGGAGACCGTGCACCATCTAATATGGACTTGTTTTTACTCGCAGAAAATATGGACAAAGATACTCCCTCTGGTAAAAAGGATAACTGGACTAAAAGACTTAAATATTGCAGTGGTTTTTTATGGTTGCCTGGAATGCCCAACACGGACTCAAGAGACTATTGCATGGAAGATCATAAACTGTGTGAAGGCAGCTCTGTGGAAGGCCAGGAATATTTTATTGTTCAAGCATGAGGTTTTATCTGTGAAGGACATTTTATCTATCTGTTTTTATGAAATGTACCAGTACTATCTTTTAGACAAGAAGAGATTTCCGCTTTTATCTAGAAAATGGTTTTTAAAAGAATGGAATTCTATCTTGTAAAGCCACCAAGTGCCCATTTTATGTTTTAATATGTTGTAAATATGTTATTTATATGTAACTGTATTTATTGACATATTTGCACAACTTTGTTAACATTATTTAATTTTTAATAAAGTTGCCCCCGTAAGGGTAGTCAAGTTAAAATCTGTTCTTATCAGTTTAATATCTGATACGTCCCCTATCTGGGGACCATATATTAAATGGATTTTTGAGAACGGGGGCCGATTTCGAAGCTTGCTTCCGTCGCCCTATGCATTGACCCGATATGGCAGTATCTTCGGGTACAGTGCACCACCCCCTTACAGGGTTAAAAAGAAAGATTCCTACTTTCATTGCTACCTGCTTGCTGGCTAGCCAGCTAGCCAGCCCTGTGGGCCTTGCTGCTGCAGCCAAAAAACAAAAGGTGGTGCTGCTGCTGCTGCTTCTGCTGCTTCTGCTTGTGTCTGGCCGCTGTTGGAGCGTCCAGGCACAGGACTTCTGCTGCTGCTGACTAAATGGCCTCCTTAATTGGATCATTTGAGTAGCCAGCACACCTGTGCAGGTAGGGCATGACATGATAGGCAGCTGCCTTGATAGCGGGTGGGTGCTGAATGTTCCTAATTGACAAAATAAGATTAATGCTTATGAAGAAATATAAAATCTCATCCCTTCCCCAATATCGCGCCACACCCCTACCCCTTAATTCCCTGGTTGAACTTGATGGACATATGTCTTTTTTCGACCGTACTAACTATGTAACTATGTAACATAACATGGGGGGGGGGGGTCTCCTGGCTGTTCACACAGGTGTGTCATTGCTGTACATTGACCATGCATTGCTTCTGTGGTATTGCAAAGGCAAAGACAAATGCTTCCAGCCATCCATTGCACTAATGGATTGGTCATCAGCTGGCTGTCTATGTCCCGCATCAATATAGACCAAAGTACAGAGGGTTAGGCTATGCTATTGTGCACCTACCTGATGCATCAGAAGGTGCGAGGCCCTTGCTAAATTCTGTGCACAGACTTTGAGATCTATACTTTAGACTGTATCTAAACCTGCTCCAACATGGACTGACATTCTGGCCTACTTTCAGCCGATGCGACTTGTCTGTCGCTGAACAGTCGCTTTTTATGTATTCAGCACCTATGTATAATGTTGTAAAAATGCTCTAGAAGCTAAAGTCGCAGAAATGTCACACATATTTGGCCTGCAACTTTCTGTGCGACAAATTCAGACAGGAAAAATCAGTATAAATCCTTAGAAAATTATCCCCCAGTGTCTCCATCTGCTGGCGGTATTGAATAAGCATTGCTGCACTGATGGGGTATGCATTAGACGAAAAAAAAGAAGAAAAAGAAGAATAATACGCCCAGAAAAGAGGCGAAAAGGAGAAAAACGTAAAAAAACGTGAAAAAAAAGTAAGAGGAAGAGAAGGGAAAAAAAGGTGGAAATGGGTTTAAAAGTGATTTCGGCGGAGAAATATATATATATATATATATATATATATATATATATATATATATATATACGCGCACACACACACATATATATAAACGTATTCTCCGTTGAGATATTGCAGCCGCTGCTGTGTCCAGGCCCAGGAGCCTTAGCACTGTGCTGTGATGTCACTCAATACCACTGACATCACTAGGTGTAAACAACATCTCTCCTTTGCTGTGTATGTGACTATGGAGCTGTTTGGTGATGTCGTCTATTATGGCCTTCATAGAAGCAACAGGAGATTGTTGCATCCATCTAGAACCCTCAGAACTACAGTGCTATGATGTCACTGACTTCCACAGGCCTTGCAGAGTGTAAACAACAACAACCCAGCTTTGTTGTGTATGTAACCATAGGGATTTGTGATGTCACCTAGAACCTTCACAGCAGCGACAGCTTTATGAGGAGCATCAGCACTGCTCTGCCTGAGCAGAACCATCACCGCCATAGGTTGTCAAATAACCCGGATTTAACCCACACAGGTAAGTCCAATGGGGTGCAGGCATGTCCTCTATGCTTACAGCTTCCCGTGGGTGTTGGTTTGATACCGTTTGGGGACAGCCAAGGAGGCATCTGCAGGCAACAAAGGTAGGTGTGTGCTTGTGTGTGTGTTTCCTATGCAGATCCTAAGCCCAGTGTCACATGCAAGTAGGAGGAGTAAGAAGGGTTCCTGGCAAATCCGGGTTATGGATTGCATTTAAAAAGGCCCCGTGGGAGTGCAATGGGCCCCTGTCTTGCTGCTTAGCAATAATGGTATGGGTTTAGGTTCTGCTGTGTGTACTGGTGGTTGACTGCCCCCCAGCCCAGAGTGTGCATGGAAAATTGTCTGGCAGCCTCCCTGACAGCAAGCAGTGATAGTGCCCATGAAGGGGACCTTGTTGGGCCCGCCCCTTTCACGGTTATCGCTTCTCGGCCTTTTGGCTCCGATCAAGTGTAAACTTGGTCTGGGTCAGGGGTGCGGGTGTTCTGCTGAGCAGGAATCCGGAGTGGTGATCTTACTGTGGAATCGACAGACAAGAGAAGAACAATGGCTGGAAAGGAATACCTCCCTGCGATTGAGAAGACTGTACGTTTTGTGGTGGAAACTTCTGACCGGGGTAAGAATCGGATTGAGTACATTGGACATGAACTTGTGGAGAAATTGGGTGGTTTTGGCATGGATAGTTTGTTCTGTGTGCAAGAGAATAGGAAGCAAGGAATATATGATGTGTCCTTCATCTATGAAGCTGATTGCCAGAACTTCTATGAATGTTTGAAAAGAAATGCCAATAACCCTGTCTTGGAAAATGTAAAGTTTTTTCCTCTGTTTGAGATGGGAGTGAAGACTCTGTTTGTACATATGTACAATCCATTCTTAGACCCGGATATGATTAAGAACTTTCTAAGTATCTACTGTGAAAGTGTCCAAGGGGGAGTGAAGCAAACTAGTAGTTTGGGTGTGTTTAATGGCACATGGAAGTTCTTTGTAAAACTGAAGCTGGATCCTGGGAGCATTGGTGGAGTGAAACACCCACCGGCCAATTTTTCAATCGCCGGAAACCGGGGTTATGTCTATTATTATGGCCAGCCATTGTTTTGCCGTGATTGTTTGCTGTTTGGACATGTTAAAGAGGCTTGTCCAGGTAATAAGAAGTGCCGAAATTGTAAAATGCCAGGGCATGAAGCGGGAGCTTGTCCACAGCCCAGAACTTGTGATCTTTGTGGCCTTGTTGGACATGTGTATAGAAATTGTCCGGAGGTGGCTAAAAGGGAGAAGGAGAAAGAGGCCAGAAAAGATTTGGCAATTAAAAAAAGGGAAAAGGCAAAGGCAGACATGGCAGAAAAGAGTGTGATTGCTATTATTGAGAAAGAAACGGTGGTGGAAGAGAAGGTGCAGGAGGAGATTGAAGAGGAGATGGAGGAGGAGGTGAGAATTGAAGAGGTGCCTAGTCCTCAGGTGTCTGGCACTCAAAAAGTTGAATGGTCGAATTCAGAAGAGGAAAGTGCTAAAGAGAGAGAGGAAGATCTTTTTCGTCCCCCACGGAAGGCGGCGAGAGGTGCCAGTGGTGAAAAGATGGAGCAGACGGTGGTGGAGACGAGTAATCGTTTTGCCGCAATATCTGAGGGTGAAATGGATAAATGCATTGGAGAAGAAACTTCTCCCTCGACACTGAGCCGTAAAGTTCATTAACTCTCTTCTAGGTTTTTTCTTCCTATGGGTTGTTATTTGATTTGATATGTCTTTTTCGGTTAGTTTGTCAAATGTTAGAGTCTTTAAAAATAAGAATAGAAGAGCGGCCATTCTGGAGGAATTGGCAGGAACTAATAATGACATAATTTGTCTACAGGAATGTGGATTGGATTTTCCTCCAAAAAAGGAGGAGTGGAGATATGGACCAGCAGTGTGGTCTTGCTCTAATGTAAATAGAAATGATGGAGTTGGGGTTTTGTTTAGGAATAATAAGTTTAAAGTTTGTAGTCAAATGGTGTTAAGGGAAGGAAGGTGTGTGTTGGTGGAGGTTGGGTTACATGGGTTTAAGTTTAAGTTAATTAATGTTTATGCACCTGTGAATAAGGAGGAGAGGGTGGGTTTGTTTGAAATAATTAAGGGGTTTTTGTCTGGGAAGGAACCAGTGTTGTTAGTAGGTGATTTCAACTGTGAGATTGGGAGGGATGCGGATGTTTCTGGAAATATGCTTAAGAGTATGGTGAGTGATTTCAAGTTAAGAGATGTGGTTGAAGTGTGTGGTGTGAATCCTGTGTTAGCAACATATCATGCTGAGAGTGGAAGGAGTGAGTCAAGATTAGATATGTGTTTTGTGTCCAAAATGATAGGATGTATGTGGTATAAGCAAGAGAGAGTGATTTATTCTGATCATGAGCGTGTGAGTTGTGGTTTGGTGTTGGATGAGATTTGCATAAGTGGGAGGGGTTACTGGAAGCTTAATGTGAAACTGTTGGATGAAAAGGAGGTATATGATAGGTATATTAAGAAGTATAAGTTATGGTGTGAGAAGAAAAAAGAATTTTTGGATTTATTGTGTTGGTGGGAGTGGGTTAAAGAAAGAACTAAGGTTTTTTTCAAGAGGGAAGGTTATAAAAGGAAAGCTAGGGAAAGAAAGAAGTATGAATGGCTGAATAAAAGGTTGGGGTTTCTCATTAAGTTGAAAAAGAAGGGATGGAGAGTGGATGGTAAGATTGATGCTGTGAAAAGAGATATAAAGGATTGGTTGAATGAAAGAGGAAAAGAGTTAATGTACCGAGCAAAAGTGGATAAATTGGAGAAGGATGAAAAGTGTTCAAGATATTTTTTTAAGAAAGTGATTGGGAGAAAGGATGATTTAGTGAGTGTGTATGATAAGGATGGTGGTTTGGTGAGAGGCAAAGCTGTACTGAATGTGGTGAAAGAGTTTTATGAGGACTTATATGCAGTCAAACAGTGTGATAGGGGTTTGGCTGAGGAAGTGCTGGAAGTGATTGATAAGAAGGTAGATTGTAATGAGTATGAGAGTTTAATGAGAGAGATTGGAATGGAAGAGATTAAAAGGACGGTTGATAGTATGGCTAAAAATAAGACTCCTGGAGAGGATGGGTTGCCGGCTGAGTTTTATGTGAAATTGTGGGATGTACTGAAGGATGATATGGAGAGTATCTTTAAGTATATGTGGGCTAATGGAAGATTGGTGGAAAGTATGAAGAGTGGGATAGTGGTTTTGATTTATAAGAAAGGGGATGTGAATGATATAAGGAATTGGAGGCCGATAACTTTGTTGAATGTGGATTATAAAATATTTGCAAAGCTGATTACAAATAGAATGAGGGACGTGATAGAGCAAGTGATTGGGGAGGAGCAAGTGTGTGGTGTGCCAGGAAGAAGAATTAGTGAGAATTTGTGTTTGTTGAGAGATATATTGTGGGATGGTATGTGTAGAAAGCAGGTGGTTCGTGTGTTGTCAATTGATTTTGAAAAAGCTTTTGACCGTTTGTCGCATGGGTTTTTGTTTAAGGTGCTAGTTAAAATGGGGTTTCCAGGTGATTTTGTGAATATTGTGAGAATGTTGTATAAGGAAGTGTATAGTAAGATTCTGATTAATGGATGGATGACTGAGGAGATTAAAGTATGTTCAGGGGTGAGACAGGGATGTCCCTTGTCACCTATTGCTTTTATTTGTGCTATGGAACCATTATTAGAATTATTGCGTAAGGATAAATGTGTGAGAGGTGTGAGAGTTCCGGGGGGTCGTGGTAAAGAGGTTAAAGTGTTGGCTTATATGGATGATGTATGTGTGGTAAGTGAATCTGTTGCGGCTGTAAGAAGATCCAAGTTATTGGTAAGTCTGTTTTGTGGTGCGTCTGGTTTTAAGGTCAATTGGGGAAAGAGTGAATATAAATGTTTTGGTGGTGTGACTCAGAGTGAGGATGTTGGTATGGAAGGGGTGGAAGGGCCTATTCAAGTGTTGGGGGTTAAGATGGATGAACGGTTGGATGGTAGAAATAGTTGGGAGGATGTGGGGAAGAGAGTGCAAAAGAAATTGAATTTTTGGAGGTTGAGAGAGTTGTCAATGGTTGGTAAGGTTATGATAGTGAAGAGTGTGATTTTGCCAATACTGTTATATGTTGCTGTTGTGTTTCCGCCAAGTTATATGGTTTTGCGAAAGGTGAAAAGAATGTTATTTGTGTTTTTGTGGGGTACAAAGATGGAAAGAGTTAAGAGAGAGATTGTAATGAAAGATGGTAAAAATGGAGGAATGGACTTTCCGAATGTTGATGTGTATCTGGGTGTGAATATTGTTTTTGCTTTGAAAAGAATGATGGGAGGTGAAAAGAGTTGTGCATGTATGGTGAGATATTTGGGTGGCAGTGTGTTATGTAAATTGGGTTGGTTGGAAAGAGATTTGAGAGTGCCTTATGCTTTTGTGTGTCCTAGTTGGTATGTATATGTGGTGAAATTTTTGGAGAATTATAGGTTGATTGGTGTGGGTCCAGAAGTGTTTGTGAGTAAAAAGAGTATGATTGGGTACATTAAAAAAGAGGAAGTTGAATGTTCAATTAATATGGTGAGAGCTGTAGATGTGGGGAGAGTGTGGAAGAGTATAATGACTGTTGGAGTAACAAATAGACAACGTGAGATAGTATGGCAGAGTTTGCATGGTGCGTTACCGGTAAGAGAATTTCAAAGAAATAGAGGGATTGGAAGGTATGAGAGGTGTCCAAGAGATGGGTGTGATGGGATTGAGAGTGTGATGCATGTATTTTGGAATTGTGAAATGGCGCAAGGTGTGTGGAAAGGGGTGAGTTTGCTGTTTAAAGAATTGACTGGTATAAGGTATATGTCGTATGATGTGGTTATGTTTGGACTTAGTATGGTAGGGAGAGATAAGGAAAGGGTTTTTTTTGTGTTGCTTGCCATTATTAAAGAAGTACTTTGGGATGTTAGGAATTTATGTGTATTCAAAAGAAATAACGTGTCGGTGGAGGGTTGTATTAAGATGATTCTAGATAGGTTATATGTGGTTTATTTGTGTGATAGGAAGAATTTGGGGGATAAGGATGCTGAGGGGATATGGAAGTTTTTGAAATGGAGATATCTTGTAAGTTTGTAATTGGTGATGGTATTTATGTTTGTTTGAAATTGAAAATAAAAAGAAAGACCTAATGATGAGTTGGACTTTACTTCAGAAAGTCTAAGTGACGAAGTATGGAGTTGGATTTTGATGTTTTAATGTCCAAACCTGAAGGTTTAAAAAAAAAAAAAAAAAAAAAAAAAAAAAATCTGTTCTTATCAGTTTAATAT
Organism: Hyla sarda; assembly: GCF_029499605.1. NCBI lineage: Eukaryota > Metazoa > Chordata > Amphibia > Anura > Hylidae > Hyla > Hyla sarda. The sequence continues at coordinate 18,103 of NW_026609729.1, forward strand.
CTGATACGTCCCCTATCTGGGGACCATATATTAAATGGATTTTTGAGAACGGGGGCCGATTTCGAAGCTTGCTTCCGTCGCCCTATGCATTGACCCGATATGGCAGTATCTTCGGGTACAGTGCACCACCCCCTTACAGGGTTAAAAAGAAAGATTCCTACTTTCATTGCTACCTGCTTGCTGGCTAGCCAGCCCTGTGGGCCTTGCTGCTGCAGCCAAAAAACAAAAGGTGGTGCTGCTGCTGCTGCTTCTGCTGCTTCTGCTTGTGTCTGGCCGCTGTTGGAGCGTCCAGGCACAGGACTTCTGCTGCTGCTGACTAAATGGCCTCCTTAATTGGATCATTTGAGTAGCCAGCACACCTGTGCAGGTAGGGCATGACATGATAGGCAGCTGCCTTGATAGCGGGTGGGTGCTGAATGTTCCTAATTGACAAAATAAGATTAATGCTTATGAAGAAATATAAAATCTCATCCCTTCCCCAATATCGCGCCACACCCCTACCCCTTAATTCCCTGGTTGAACTTGATGGACATATGTCTTTTTTCGACCGTACTAACTATGTAACTATGTAACATAACATGGGGGGGGGGGTCTCCTGGCTGTTCACACAGGTGTGTCATTGCTGTACATTGACCATGCATTGCTTCTGTGGTATTGCAAAGGCAAAGACAAATGCTTCCAGCCATCCATTGCACTAATGGATTGGTCATCAGCTGGCTGTCTATGTCCCGCATCAATATAGACCAAAGTACAGAGGGTTAGGCTATGCTATTGTGCACCTACCTGATGCATCAGAAGGTGCGAGGCCCTTGCTAAATTCTGTGCACAGACTTTGAGATCTATACTTTAGACTGTATCTAAACCTGCTCCAACATGGACTGACATTCTGGCCTACTTTCAGCCGATGCGACTTGTCTGTCGCTGAACAGTCGTTTTTATGTATTCAGCACCTATGTATAATGTTGTAAAAATGCTCTAGAAGCTAAAGTCGCAGAAATGTCACACATATTTGGCCTGCAACTTTCTGTGCGACAAATTCAGACAGGAAAAATCAGTATAAATCCTTAGAAAATTATCCCCCAGTGTCTCCATCTGCTGGCGGTATTGAATAAGCATTGCTGCACTGATGGGGTATGCATTAGACGAAAAAAAAGAAGAAAAAGAAGAATAATACGCCCAGAAAAGAGGCGAAAAGGAGAAAAACGTAAAAAAACGTGAAAAAAAAGTAAGAGGAAGAGAAGGGAAAAAAAGGTGGAAATGGGTTTAAAAGTGATTTCGGCGGAGAAATATATATATATATATATATATATATATATATATATATATATATATATATATATATACGCGCACACACACACATATATATAAACGTATTCTCCGTTGAGATATTGCAGCCGCTGCTGTGTCCAGGCCCAGGAGCCTTAGCACTGTGCTGTGATGTCACTCAATACCACTGACATCACTAGGTGTAAACAACATCTCTCCTTTGCTGTGTATGTGACTATGGAGCTGTTTGGTGATGTCGTCTATTATGGCCTTCATAGAAGCAACAGGAGATTGTTGCATCCATCTAGAACCCTCAGAACTACAGTGCTATGATGTCACTGACTTCCACAGGCCTTGCAGAGTGTAAACAACAACAACCCAGCTTTGTTGTGTATGTAACCATAGGGATTTGTGATGTCACCTAGAACCTTCACAGCAGCGACAGCTTTATGAGGAGCATCAGCACTGCTCTGCCTGAGCAGAACCATCACCGCCATAGGTTGTCAAATAACCCGGATTTAACCCACACAGGTAAGTCCAATGGGGTGCAGGCATGTCCTCTATGCTTACAGCTTCCCGTGGGTGTTGGTTTGATACCGTTTGGGGACAGCCAAGGAGGCATCTGCAGGCAACAAAGGTAGGTGTGTGCTTGTGTGTGTGTTTCCTATGCAGATCCTAAGCCCAGTGTCACATGCAAGTAGGAGGAGTAAGAAGGGTTCCTGGCAAATCCGGGTTATGGATTGCATTTAAAAAGGCCCCGTGGGAGTGCAATGGGCCCCTGTCTTGCTGCTTAGCAATAATGGTATGGGTTTAGGTTCTGCTGTGTGTACTGGTGGTTGACTGCCCCCCAGCCCAGAGTGTGCATGGAAAATTGTCTGGCAGCCTCCCTGACAGCAAGCAGTGATAGTGCCCATGAAGGGGACCTTGTTGGGCCCGCCCCTTTCACGGTTATCGCTTCTCGGCCTTTTGGCTAAGATCAAGTGTAGTATCTGTTCTTATCAGTTTAATATCTGATACGTCCCCTATCTGGGGACCATATATTAAATGGATTTTTGAGAACGGGGGCCGATTTCGAAGCTTGCTTCCGTCGCCCTATGCATTGACCCGATATGGCAGTATCTTCGGGTACAGTGCACCACCCCTTACAGGGTTAAAAAGAAAGATTCCTACTTTCATTGCTACCTGCTTGCTGGCTAGCCAGCTAGCCAGCCCTGTGGGCCTTGCTGCTGCAGCCAAAAAACAAAAGGTGGTGCTGCTGCTGCTGCTTCTGCTGCTTCTGCTTGTGTCTGGCCGCTGTTGGAGCGTCCAGGCACAGGACTTCTGCTGCTGCTGACTAAATGGCCTCCTTAATTGGATCATTTGAGTAGCCAGCACACCTGTGCAGGTAGGGCATGACATGATAGGCAGCTGCCTTGATAGCGGGTGGGTGCTGAATGTTCCTAATTGACAAAATAAGATTAATGCTTATGAAGAAATATAAAATCTCATCCCTTCCCCAATATCGCGCCACACCCCTACCCCTTAATTCCCTGGTTGAACTTGATGGACATATGTCTTTTTTCGACCGTACTAACTATGTAACTATGTAACATAACATGGGGGGGGGGGGGGGGTCTCCTGGCTGTTCACACAGGTGTGTCATTGCTGTACATTGACCATGCATTGCTTCTGTGGTATTGCAAAGGCAAAGACAAATGCTTCCAGCCATCCATTGCACTAATGGATTGGTCATCAGCTGGCTGTCTATGTCCCGCATCAATATAGACCAAAGTACAGAGGGTTAGGCTATGCTATTGTGCACCTACCTGATGCATCAGAAGGTGCGAGGCCCTTGCTAAATTCTGTGCACAGACTTTGAGATCTATACTTTAGACTGTATCTAAACCTGCTCCAACATGGACTGACATTCTGGCCTACTTTCAGCCGATGCGACTTGTCTGTCGCTGAACAGTCGCTTTTTATGTATTCAGCACCTATGTATAATGTTGTAAAAATGCTCTAGAAGCTAAAGTCGCAGAAATGTCACACATATTTGGCCTGCAACTTTCTGTGCGACAAATTCAGACAGGAAAAATCAGTATAAATCCTTAGAAAATTATCCCCCAGTGTCTCCATCTGCTGGCGGTATTGAATAAGCATTGCTGCACTGATGGGGTATGCATTAGACGAAAAAAAAGAAGAAAAAGAAGAATAATACGCCCAGAAAAGAGGCGAAAAGGAGAAAAACGTAAAAAAACGTGAAAAAAAAGTAAGAGGAAGAGAAGGGAAAAAAAGGTGGAAATGGGTTTAAAAGTGATTTCGGCGGAGAAATATATATATATATATATATATATATATATATATATATACGCGCACACACACACATATATATAAACGTATTCTCCGTTGAGATATTGCAGCCGCTGCTGTGTCCAGGCCCAGGAGCCTTAGCACTGTGCTGTGATGTCACTCAATACCACTGACATCACTAGGTGTAAACAACATCTCTCCTTTGCTGTGTATGTGACTATGGAGCTGTTTGGTGATGTCGTCTATTATGGCCTTCATAGAAGCAACAGGAGATTGTTGCATCCATCTAGAACCCTCAGAACTACAGTGCTATGATGTCACTGACTTCCACAGGCCTTGCAGAGTGTAAACAACAACAACCCAGCTTTGTTGTGTATGTAACCATAGGGATTTGTGATGTCACCTAGAACCTTCACAGCAGCGACAGCTTTATGAGGAGCATCAGCACTGCTCTGCCTGAGCAGAACCATCACCGCCATAGGTTGTCAAATAACCCGGATTTAACCCACACAGGTAAGTCCAATGGGGTGCAGGCATGTCCTCTATGCTTACAGCTTCCCGTGGGTGTTGGTTTGATACCGTTTGGGGACGGCCAAGGAGGCATCTGCAGGCAACAAAGGTAGGTGTGTGCTTGTGTGTGTGTTTCCTATGCAGATCCTAAGCCCAGTGTCACATGCAAGTAGGAGGAGTAAGAAGGGTTCCTGGCAAATCCGGGTTATGGATTGCATTTAAAAAGGCCCCGTGGGAGTGCAATGGGCCCCTGTCTTGCTGCTTAGCAATAATGGTATGGGTTTAGGTTCTGCTGTGTGTACTGGTGGTTGACTGCCCCCCAGCCCAGAGTGTGCATGGAAAATTGTCTGGCAGCCTCCCTGACAGCAAGCAGTGATAGTGCCCATGAAGGGGACCTTGTTGGGCCCGCCCCTTTCACGGTTATCGCTTCTCGGCCTTTTGGCTAAGATCAAGTGTAGTATCTGTTCTTATCAGTTTTTCATGCCGGTGGACCGTAACGCCGATATGGGGCTGGTGGGAATGGGTGCTGCATGGAGGATGCAGGTGTACCAGGGCTTTCCGGGGCTGGTTCTGAGGAATCAGCTCGACGGCTGCCCCGATGTGACCTGTTCCCTCCGGGTCTCGCCATGAGGCTGAGAGGGTCTAGAACCGAGGTACTTTTGTGCCTCGGGGAGTGGTGACCCCGAGGTGCCGAAACTCACTGGGAGGATAGACTCACTGAGTTGAAGCACGGGCACCATAATCTCTTCACCTTGTGGCACTCACCTCTTGATTCCCGGCCTTCTGGCTAGGATCAGAGAAATTTTTATAGATCCGGCCGGATGTCCGGGCAGTATATCTGCACACATTCACTTATTTATTTCTTTTTTGTCTCACTGTGTCACTTTTTGCGTGTTGTGTGTTCACAGGATTTGTCAGGATGCGGTAGCCCTTCTGGGTGTCCCTCCTGGCGGTCTAGGGGAGGTGTGTGTGGCCATTAGGTTCCGCACCTCCCTGCAAACACCCCGGGTACTCCTGCTTTGGCAGGGTACCTACCGTAATTGGCTCTGCGGGCAGATACCTTGGCTGACGCCAAGGGGGATGCCGGGAGCATTTGTGGTCCCCTAGTAGCTTCGGCGAAAAGGGACATCGAACCTGGAACCTCGCAGGTATCTTTTGGTCCGGAGGCGAAGGGTAAGGTTTGTTGGGGGGCCTCTCTCCTATCGGAGAAGGGCTTGCGATAGACCGCATCCTTTGTGCACGTTTTTTTTAGTGTAACACGTTTGCACTTTTTCTTGCACTTTGGGTGAATCGAAAGCACGTTCCTCGGCTTTAGATAAAAAAAAAAAAAAAAAAAAAAATCTGTTCTTATCAGTTTAATATCTGATACGTCCCCTATCTGGGGACCATATATTAAATGGATTTTTGAGAACGGGGGCCGATTTCGAAGCTTGCTTCCGTCGCCCTATGCATTGACCCGATATGGCAGTATCTTCAGGTACAGTGCACCACCCCCTTACAGGGTTAAAAAGAAAGATTCCTACTTTCATTGCTACCTGCTTGCTGGCTAGCCAGCTAGCCAGCCCTGTGGGCCTTGCTGCTGCAGCCAAAAAACAAAAGGTGGTGCTGCTGCTGCTGCTTCTGCTGCTTCTGCTGCTTCTGCTTGTGTCTGGCCGCTGTTGGAGCGTCCAGGCACAGGACTTCTGCTGCTGCTGACTAAATGGCCTCCTTAATTGGATCATTTGAGTAGCCAGCACACCTGTGCAGGTAGGGCATGACATGATAGGCAGCTGCCTTGATAGCGGGTGGGTGCTGAATGTTCCTAATTGACAAAATAAGATTAATGCTTATGAAGAAATATAAAATCTCATCCCTTCCCCAATATCGCGCCACACCCCTACCCCTTAATTCCTTGGTTGAACTTGATGGACATATGTCTTTTTTCGACCGTACTAACTATGTAACTATGTAACATAACATGGGGGGGGGGGGGGGTCTCCTGGCTGTTCACACAGGTGTGTCATTGCTGTACATTGACCATGCATTGCTTCTGTGGTATTGCAAAGGCAAAGACAAATGCTTCCAGCCATCCATTGCACTAATGGATTGGTCATCAGCTGGCTGTCTATGTCCCGCATCAATATAGACCAAAGTACAGAGGGTTAGGCTATGCTATTGTGCACCTACCTGATGCATCAGAAGGTGCGAGGCCCTTGCTAAATTCTGTGCACAGACTTTGAGATCTATACTTTAGACTGTATCTAAACCTGCTCCAACATGGACTGACATTCTGGCCTACTTTCAGCCGATGCGACTTGTCTGTCGCTGAACAGTCGCTTTTTATGTATTCAGCACCTATGTATAATGTTGTAAAAATGCTCTAGAAGCTAAAGTCGCAGAAATGTCACACATATTTGGCCTGCAACTTTCTGTGCGACAAATTCAGACAGGAAAAATCAGTATAAATCCTTAGAAAATTATCCCCCAGTGTCTCCATCTGCTGGCGGTATTGAATAAGCATTGCTGCACTGATGGGGTATGCATTAGACGAAAAAAAAGAAGAAAAAGAAGAATAATACGCCCAGAAAAGAGGCGAAAAGGAGAAAAACGTAAAAAAACGTGAAAAAAAAGTAAGAGGAAGAGAAGGGAAAAAAAGGTGGAAATGGGTTTAAAAGTGATTTCGGCGGAGAAATATATATATATATATATATATATATATATATATATATATATATACGCGCACACACACACATATATATAAACGTATTCTCCGTTGAGATATTGCAGCCGCTGCTGTGTCCAGGCCCAGGAGCCTTAGCACTGTGCTGTGATGTCACTCAATACCACTGACATCACTAGGTGTAAACAACATCTCTCCTTTGCTGTGTATGTGACTATGGAGCTGTTTGGTGATGTCGTCTATTATGGCCTTCATAGAAGCAACAGGAGATTGTTGCATCCATCTAGAACCCTCAGAACTACAGTGCTATGATGTCACTGACTTCCACAGGCCTTGCAGAGTGTAAACAACAACAACCCAGCTTTGTTGTGTATGTAACCATAGGGATTTGTGATGTCACCTAGAACCTTCACAGCAGCGACAGCTTTATGAGGAGCATCAGCACTGCTCTGCCTGAGCAGAACCATCACCGCCATAGGTTGTCAAATAACCCGGATTTAACCCACACAGGTAAGTCCAATGGGGTGCAGGCATGTCCTCTATGCTTACAGCTTCCCGTGGGTGTTGGTTTGATACCGTTTGGGGACAGCCAAGGAGGCATCTGCAGGCAACAAAGGTAGGTGTGTGCTTGTGTGTGTGTTTCCTATGCAGATCCTAAGCCCAGTGTCACATGCAAGTAGGAGGAGTAAGAAGGGTTCCTGGCAAATCCGGGTTATGGATTGCATTTAAAAAGGCCCCGTGGGAGTGCAATGGGCCCCTGTCTTGCTGCTTAGCAATAATGGTATGGGTTTAGGTTCTGCTGTGTGTACTGGTGGTTGACTGCCCCCCAGCCCAGAGTGTGCATGGAAAATTGTCTGGCA
>NW_026609730.1:0-25677 GCF_029499605.1 Hyla sarda
CTCCCTGACACTTTTTCCCCTACCCCTCTTTCTAACTGTAACCCAGCTAACTGCCTGACTGTCCTGCAACTCCGTCCCACTGTCCTCCCCCACCTCTATTCCCGAGAGTGCCTGCTCAGTGAGCAGGAGACTCCTCTCTATGTTGTTAATGCTTCTCATTGTTGCCAGTCGCCCCTCTAGATGCAGGATCTGGGCTTCCAAACGGACAACTGGCACACATCTCGCACAACAATATGCACCCTCAAACTGTTGTTCAAGGATTGCATACATTGAACAGGATGTACATTGGACTGCATTTTCCAACATGGAGGTCATCTAGTTATGGGGATTTCACAAATGTATAGGCAAAAACAGACAGTCAAAATTACACTTAAAATTTTTTGTAGACCTTGTGGGTTCAGAAATTAACACTCACAGCGATCTGAACCTCCTGCTTTCAAACTCCTGTTTTGTAACTCCTCTTTCACGCCCCTCTTACACAGCAACACTCAGAAGAGCTAGCTCTCAATAAGAGTCCCAAGCTAAGATGTATACACCTGTGCCCAATCTACTCCTCCTCCCCCCAAAATATGAATGTGGACTATAGGCAGTCGCACCCACTCCACAGATTCACTCCGCACAACAGATAATCACAGTTTTTGTAACTCCTCTTTCACGCCCCCTCTTACACAGCAACACTCAGAAGAGCAAGCTGGTTATCCACCCTAAGATGATTTTAGTACGTACCTGGCAGTAATAAACATGCTTAGGAAGTATCTGCGCTTGTCTTGGGCCAAAGGCTAGGATTCCACTTGGTTTTTTGTGCTGCGTTTTTTGGGATTAAAAAAACACCTGAAAAAATGCCAGTGCAATGTCCTGTGTTTGGCGTTTTTTCTTGCAGTTTTTCATTTGTGTGGAAATTGCATTTTTGGCACCTTTTGGCGTTTTTTTTGGTACCCAAAATTTGTTGGGTACCAAAAAAAAAAAAGGATGCTGCAGTGATGGAAAACATTTTATTAAACGAAATGTATATATTTTATTACCAACTTTTTATTATTTTTTTATAAAGTGTGTGTGTTTCACTTTTTTTTCTCTATTTTTTACATTTTTTAGGTAGTACTACTACTCCCAGCATGAAACAGACTGTTCCATGATGGGAGTAGTAGTACCTGTAGTAATAGACAGATCGCCCCGGGTCTCAGTCCTGACACCCGATGTGATCGTCCATTATATAGCAGAGATGCGGCTCTATACAGCGCTCACATCTCTGCACTATACTCCGGCCAGTGATGTAAATAGCAGGGACGTGCACAGACATTTTGGAGGGCAGGGGCTCAAATAAAATAAAGGGCACTTTTCATTATAAAAAAACAAAAATAAAAAATGTTAGTAAAAGCCTTACATATGTTTAAGGGGAACTCTAGTACAGAACATCTTACTCTCTCCTACTCACAGGATAGGGGATAAGTATCTGATTACAGGGGATCCGACCACTGGGACCCCCTTCTATCTCCTGCCCAGCACCCCGGCTCTTCTCATGTATGGAGCGATCTAAGCACCGTGCATGGATTACTGTCGACCACTGCACAAAGCAGTGGCAAACACACCCCTCCATGTATCTCTGGCTCCCCCATGTATCTCTGGCTCCCCCATAAAGATACATAGAGGGACATGTCGGCCACCTCTTCGCGCAGTGGTCGACAGTAATCCATGCACGGTGCTTAGATAGTTCAATACATGAGAAGAGCCGGGGTACTGGGAAGGAGAGAGTGGGGGAGGGGGGTCCCAGCGGTCGGACTCTGTGGATAGGGGATAAGATGTTCTGTATCAGAGTTCCCCTATAACAGAACACAATTCCTCAGGTAGGGGCTTCCGTTGTCATGTCAGCTAAATAGGACCCTGCATCACCCCACGTAGGTCCCGATCAGCCCCCCTAAAACCCCCTGGCACCAGTAGTTTGCACTTTTAGATGCCGCAATCAAGTTTGATCACAGCATCTAAAGTGTTAGTGCCGGATATTGCTGTGATCACTGAGGTCTGGCATTAACTGTGTTCTGGCTGCTGATAACAGCCATTACTTACCGGCATTGAAGCAAATTCAGCTCCAGATCTCACTTCAAAGTCTAGTAGCATCCTCTAGGTCATGGGTCCTCAAACTTTTTAAACGGGAGGCCAGTTCACGATCCCTCAGACTGTTGGAGGGCCGGACTATAGATATCAAAACATGAACACTATGCACACTTATATATCTTATTAGTGGACTACCACTTTAAGTACACAGCACAGTTCCCCCCACATTAGGTTGGCAGTACAGTTCCCCCACATTAGGGTTGGCAGTACAGTTCCCCCACATTAGGTGCAGTACAGTTCCCCCACATTAGGTGCAGTACAATTCCCCCACATTAGGTGCAGTACAATTCCCCCACATTAGGTGCAGTACAATTCCCCCACAATAGGTGCAGTACAGTTCCCCCACATTAGGTGCAGTATAGTCCCCCCCACATTAGGTGCAGTACAATTCCCCCACATTAGGTGCAGTACAGTTCCCCCACATTAGGTGCAGTACAGTTCCCCCACATTAGGTGCAGTATAATGTTCCCCCACATTAGGTGCAGTATAATGTTCCCCCACATTAGGTGCAGTACTATTTCCCCACATTAGGTGCAGTACAATTCCCCCACATTAGGTGCAGTACAGTTCCCCCACATTAGGTGCAGTACAGTTCCCCCACATTAGGTGCAGTATAATGTTCCCCCACATTAGGTGCAGTATAATGTTCCCCCACATTAGGTGCAGTATAATGTTCCCCCACATTAGGTGCAGTATAATGTTCCCCCACATTAGGTGCAGTATAATGTTCCCCCACATTAGGTGTAGTATAATGTTCCCCCACATTAGGTGCAGTATAATGTTCCCCCACATTAGGTGCAGTATAATGTTCCCCCACATTAGGTGCAGTATAATGTTCCCCCACATTAGGTGCAGTATAATGTTCCCCCACATTAGGTGCAGTATAGATCCCCCAAATGAGGTGCAGTATAGCTCCCCACATTAGGTGCAGCATGTTCCCCCACATTAGGTGCAGTATAGTCTCCCACATTAGGTGCAGTATAGTTCCCCAAAGTAGGTGCAGTATAGCTCCCCACATTAGGTGCAGTATAGCTCCCACATTAGGTGCAGTATAGCTCCCACATTAGGTGCAGTATAGCTCCCCCATATTAGGTTCAGCATGTTCCCCCACATTAGGTGCAGTATAGATCCCCCAAATTAGGTGCAGTATAGATCACCCAAATTAGGTGAAGTATAGCTCCCCACATTAGGTGCAGTATGTTCCCCCACATTAGTTGCAGTATGTTCCCCCACAGACATGCAGCCTCCAGCCATACAGTGTATGGGTGGAGGCTGTATGCCTGTGTTCTGCCCCACTTCCGTGCTTCGGACATAGCAGTAAGTCCCTGGACCGAAGGAGCGGTCGTCGGAGCACCGAAGCTGACGTGCCGCTGGTAACACTTACCTAGCTGGCCAGCGCACGTCCTCATCGCTGCCCCGCTCCTCCGCGCTCCGTTGCTATGGGCGCACGCACGGCGTCAGTGACGTCCCTGCGTGCGCCACCTTCCCGGCGGCCCCTGTGTTTTTAAAATAAATGCGGTGTCTCCGAGAGCACATCCCTGTGTCCCGAAAACATCTATCGGGACACAGGGATGTCCCAGGCAGCAGCGGGCCGGATAAATGTCCTCGGCGGGCCGTAGTTTGAGGACCCCTGCTCTAGGTGTTCAAAAATGCATGCGATAATAAAAATGAACTATATAAGTTGAATTTCAAATTCAACTTAATATTAATGATATTACTTCACATTTGACAGGTAACACAGTCATGAATGATACCTCCAAATGTCTGCTGCAGCTGCACTCAGACAGCAGGCTCTCTCCCTGTATATGAGGGTCCCTACCTGCAGCCATCTCCGTCCGATCAGCGATCTGCTGTTCCATGCCGGCTCAGCAGGCTGGAGCAGCAGAGCACAGATAACACTGATCAATGCTATGCTATGGCATAGCATTGAACAGTGTATACAATCAGAATATTGCATGTAATAATTCCCTAAGGGGACTAAAAAATGGTGTAAAAATAGTAAAACAATTAAAGTTAATAAATATGATTTAACCCCTTCCCTAATAAAATAAAAAAAAATGAAATGGCGTTTTTTTTCTTCAAATTTGTCCTACAAATAATTTTTGTAGATTTTGTGGTGAAATGACTGATGTCAATACAAAGTACTATTGGTAGCACATAAAAATGTTCTCATATAGGTCTGTTGGTGGAAAACCTTTACGATTTTTAGAAAATGAGAAGGAAAATACAAAAGTGCAAAAAAGGAAAACGCTCCTTTTTTCTGTTAATGTTTACTTATCCGTATGAGGGCTCATTTTTATGCCGTGATACGTAGTTTTTTATTGGAATTTTTATTCACTGTTTATACATTTTTTTTATCATACACAAAGTTATCAAAAATTTGCAATTCTGGACTTCAGATTTTTTTTACTTTTATGCCATTGACGATTGGCGATACCACATGTTTATTTTTGTTGTTTATTTTGTATTACATTATTTAATTTGAAAAATGGGAAAAGTGGGGGTGATATAAACTTTTATTAGGGAAGGGGCTTATTCACATTTATTAACACTTTTTTGAAATATTTTATTTACTATTTTGTATTACCACCTCTAGTATCTGGGGCAACAATGCACTACAACTCCCAAGTGACAGTGCATTACAAGCTCACAACCTCCAGCACACAAGGCAAGAAGGCACTACAGACTGTGTAGTGCCTTCTTGTTTTGTGTGCTGGAGGTTATGAGCTTGTAATGCACTGTAGTTTTACATACTGGGAGTTTGTAGTGCATTGTCACTTTACATGCTGGGGGTTGTAGTGCATTGTCATTTTACATGCTGGGGGTTGTAGTGTTTTAACCTTTTGCATATTAGAGTCTGTACTACAAACTTCAATATGTAAAGTGACAAAGCACTACAACCCCCAGCATGTAAAGTGACAAAGCACTACAATCCTCAGCAAAGCACTACAACCCCCAATATGCAAAGGGACAAGGCACTACAATTGTTGTAGTGTTTTGTTCCTTTGCATACTGAAAGTTACACACACATAAAAACACTAAATTAAAACTATTACCGTGGCAGGCAGGGCAGAGGGCAAAGGAGATCACCGGAGACACTTCAGGAATGCAGACTCCTCTGCTGTAATGCTGTTACCTAGCAGACGTGAGCACGTCTTTTACCCAGGCAGCCCCTGCGCTCTAATGTAAGGAGGAAAGAAAAGGAGGGGGGCTTGTCGGGGTTGGTAATTATGTTATGTGAATAAAGTTCTGCTGACAACCTGTGGAGGTTGCGCTGCCCTGACTTGGGCAGTGCTGTAGATATTTGTTTAAAAAAAAAATAAAAAATAAAAGGGCATTAAAGGGGCAGATGCAAAAAAGGGCAGGGGCTAGAGCCCCCCTTTGAAGCCTATGTGTGCACGTCCCTGGTAAATAGAACATACCGTATTTTTTGGGGTATACCACGCACCGGCCTATAACACGCACCCTCATTTTACCAAGGATATTTGGGTAAAAAAAGTTTTTTACCCAAATATCCATGGTAAAATGAGGGTGCGTGTGTGCGCGTGTATACCCGATACACCCCCAGGAAAGGGAGGGGGAGAGAGGCCGTCGCTGCCCGCTTTTCTCCCCCTGCCTTTCCTGGGGTCTAGAGCCCTGCTGCCAGCCCTACTAACGTCATGCGCCGCAATGCAGGGGACACATGCCGGAGGCCTGAAGCAGCGTGGACCCGACCCCGGCAACAGGTAATTATGCCACCGGGGATGGGGGGAGGCAACGGGGCAGCGGCGCCGGCTGCCCCTTCGGCGCCGCTTCTCTCCCCCTGGCTATCGGCGCCGGCAACGGGGCGCTGGCACCGATAATCAGGGGGACAGAACGGGCAGTGGCGCCGATAGCCAGGGAGAGAGAAGCAGCGGCAGCAGGGCTCTAGACCCCAGGAAAGGCAGGGGGGGAGAAGCAGGCAGCGACGGCCTCTCTCCCCCTCCCTTTCCTGGGGGTGTATCGGCGTATAACACACACATAGACTTTAGGCTAAAAAATTTAGCCTAAAAAGTGCGTGTTATACGCCGATAAATATGGTAATTCATTCATATTTCCCACCCAGAGCTGTGATTGGCCGGATGGTTGCAGCCAATCACAGCTCTGAGGAAAATATCAATGAGTGAGTGTCTGGCCCGGAGTATAGTGCAGAGCAGGGATGCGAGTGCTGTATACAGTGGCTCCATCTCTGCTATAGACAGGATGATCACAGTGGGTGTCAGTAGTGACATCCACTGTGATGTGTTCTTAGGCAGGCACTACTACTCCCAACATGGAGCACACTCTGCTCCATGCTGGGAGCTGTAGTACTTGCGTTAATAGACAGATCGCAGCAAGTGTAACTTCTGACACCCGCTGCGATCTGTCTATTAATGCAGGTACTACAGCTCCCAGCATGAGGCAGAGTGTGCTCCATGTTGGGAGTAGTATTACCTGCAGTTATGGAAAGATCACAGCGGGTATCACTCCTGACACCTGCTGTGATCCTCCTGTATAATGTATAGATGCGGCCGCTCTCCTATGATCCCCTGCACGCCGTATATATACACATATTCCTATTTCTCACAGAGAGCTGTGATTGGCTGGAACCATCTGGCCAATCACAGCTCTGCAGGAAATATGAATAGGTGTATATATACGTGAGTGCAGGGGACCATAGAAGAGCACCCGCCGCATCTATACATTATACAGAAAGATCGCAGTGGGCGATCTGTCTATTAGTACAGTTACTACTACTCCCATCATGGAAGTGTGTTCCATGCTGGGAGTAGTAGTACTAACTAAAAAAATGTAAAAAATAAAGAAAAAAGGTGAAAAACACACACACAATACATTTTTATAATTGTCGGCTACATTTTTATTTCCCTGCACACATCAATTGATCCCTGTTTAAAAAGTAATACAATGTTTATTATAAAAAATATAAATTTCATTAGATACAATTTTTTCCTTCACTACTGTATCTTTAAAAAAAAAAAAATGTTAATGGTATCCTACGAAATTTTATTCAAAACAGGTATCTCCATGACTTTTTTGGATCGCTAAAGTCCAAAAAAGATTAAAAACCGCCCGCAAAAACGCCAAAGTTAAACCCCACATATCATTTTTCTTGGCATTTTCTCACTCCCATAGACTTCTATTGGAGCAAAACGCCACAATTTTGACTAAAAACGCCGGTTTGAGCGACATACAGCGTTTTTTTTTCAAAATGCCAAGGAGCTGAAAAAAAAACGCAAAAAAAGTTCAAAAACGCCAAAAGGATTAAAAAACGCCAAAGTGAAAAAATGCCATGTGGAATAAGAATTTTGTGATTTCTCATTGATTTACAACTAACATCTGGCCGCAGCGTTTTTTGGCCCAAAAAACGCCATGCGGCAGAATTGGCGTTTTTCTTGGCGTTTTCACCCAAAAAAAAAAAGTGGAATCCTAGCCTAATGGTTATGTTGTGAGATTATCATAACACTGTGTCTAGCTTTTTGTGAACTGGCATTTCCTTTTAGAGTTTTCTTCTTTGCCTGCAAATCCCATAATTCCGTTTTCCTCCCTCCCACACATCAGCCACTCCACCCATTGAAACATAAATGAGCTGCAGCCATTCAAAAGACCTGTGGTTTTCAATCAGGGTACATACAGCTGTTGCATTAGTTGCAGATTGATCACTCTCCCACCAAGCGATCGCTCCACCCGTTGAAGCAGACAGGCTCCCTCTCGGCCGCATTGCAACCTGGGAAAAATCTGAGACAACAGTTATTTTGTATGCTGGTAAAAATAAATATTGGGGTGAAAATCACATAAGAATTGTGAGAAAACTGTCACACACAGGTACAGACACTATATTATGAACTAAACTAACTTTACAGCCCCTGTAGCATAGTCAAATGAAAAAAAAATCCTGGAATACCCCTTTAAGATCAAAATGGGCTTGGTCCCAAAGGGTTAAGGACACAGCCCATTTTCACATTTAGGACACAGAAAATTTTCACTTTTGCATTTTTGTTTTTTCCTCCTTGGCTCTTAACCCCTTAAGGACCCAGCCATTTTACACCTCAGGACCCGGCCATTTTTTGCAATTCTGACCACTGTCACTTTAAACATTAATAACTCTGGAATGCTTTTAGTTATCATTCTGATTCCGAGATTGTTTTTTCGTGACATATTCTACTTTAACATAGTGGTAAAATTTTGTGGTATCTTGCATCCTTTCTTGGTGAAAAATCCCAAAATTGGATGAAAAATTTGAAAATTTAGCATTTTTCTAACTTTGAAGCTCTCTGCTTGTAAGGAAAATGGATATTCTAAATAAAAAATTTTTTATTCACATATACAATATGTCTATTTTATGTTTGCATCATAAAATTTACGTGTTTTTACTTTTGGAAGACACCAGAGGGCTTCAAAGTTCAGCAGCAATTTTCCAATTTTTCACAAAATTTCCAAACTCACAATTTTTCATGGACCAGTTCAGGTTTGAAGTGGATTTGAAGGGTCTTCATCTTAGAAATACCCCACAAATGACCCCATTATAAAAACTGCACCCCCCAAAGTATTCAAAATGACATTCAGTCCGCGTTTTAACCCTTTAGGTGTTTCACAGGAATAACAGCAAAGTGAAGGAGAAAATTCACAATCTCCATTTTTTACACTCGCATGTTCATGTAGACCCAATTTTTGAATTTTTACAAGGGGAAAAAGGAGAAAATTTATACTTATATTTGTAGCCCAATTTCTCTCGAGTAAGCACATACCTCATATGTCTATGTAAAGTGTTCGGCGGGCGCAGTAGAGGGCTCAGAAGCGAAGGAGCGACAAGGGGATTTTGGAGAGTACGTTTTTTTGAAATGGTTTTTGGGGGGCATGTTGCATTTAGGAAGCCCCTATGGTGCCAGAACAGCAAAAATCCCCCACATGGCATACCATTTTGGAAACTAGACCCCTTGAGGTACGTAACAAGGAATAAAGTGAACCTTAATACCCCACAGGAGTTTCACGACTTTTGCATATGTAAAAAAATAAAATTTCACTAAAATTTGTGTTTCCCCCGAAATTTCACACTTTTGCAAGGGTTAATAGCAGAAAATACCCCCCAAACATTGTAACCCCATCTCTTCTGAGTATGAAGGTACCCCATAAGTTGACCTGAGGTGTACTATGGGTGAACTACAATGCTCAGAAGAGAAGGAGTCATATTTGGCTTTTTGAGAGCAAATTTTGCTCGGGGGCATGTCGCATTTAGGAAGCCCCTATGGTGCCAGGACAGCAAAAAAAAAAAACACATGGCATACCATTTTGGAAACTAGACCCCTTGTGGAACGTAACAAGAAATAAAGTGAGCCTTAATACCCCACAGGGGTTTCACGACTTTTGCATACATAAAAAAAAAAAAAAAAAATCACTAAAAGGTGTGTTTCCCCCCCAAATTTCACATTTTTGCAAGGGTTAATAGCAGAAAATACCCCCCAAAATTTGTAACCACATCTCTTCTGAGTATGGAGGTACCCCATAAGTTGACCTGAAGTGCACTACGGGCGAACTACAATGATCAGAAGAGAAGGAGTCATATTTGGCTTTTTGAGAGCAAATTTTGCTCTGGGGGCATGTCGCATTTAGGAAGCCCCTATGGTGCCAGAACAGCAAAATAACCCCCACATGGCATACCATTTTGGAAACTAGACCCCTTGAGGAACGTAAGAAGGCGTAAAGTGAGCATTTACCCCCCACTGGTGTCTGTCATATCTTTGGAACAGTGGGCTGTACAACATTTTTAATTTGCACAGCCCACTCTTCCAAAGATCTGTCAGACACCTGTGGGGTGTAAATTCTCACTGCACCCCTCATTACATTCCGTGAGGGGTGTAGTTTCCGAAATGGGGTCACATGTGTTTTTTTTTTTTTTTTGCGTTTGTCAAAACCGCTGTAACAATCAGCCACCCCTGTGCAAATCACCTCAAATGTACATGGCGCACTCTCCCTTCAGGGCCTTGTTGTGCACGCCCAGAGCACTTTGCGCCCACATATGGGGTATCTCCGTACTCGGGAGAAATTGCATTACAAATTTTGGGGGGCTTTTTTCCCCTTTACCTCTTGTCAAAATGAAAAGTATAGGGCAACACCAGCATGTTAGTGTAAAAAAATTAACTTTTTACACTAACATGCTGGTGTAGACCCCAACTTCACCTTTTCATAAGGGGTGAAAGGAGAAAAAGACCCCCAAGATTTGTTAGTCAATTTCTCCCGAGTACGGCGATACCCCATATGTGACCCTAAACTGTTGCCTTGAAATACGACAGGGCTCCAAAGTGAGAGCGCCATGCGCATTTTAGGCCTGAATTAGGGATTTGCATAGGGGTGGACATAGGGGTATTCTACGCCAGTGATTCCCAAACAGGGTGCCTCCAGCTGTTGCAAAACTCCCAGCATGCCTGGACAGTCAACGGCTGTTCGGCAATACTGGGAGTTGTTGTTTTGCAACAGCTGGAGGCTCCATTTTGGAAAGAGTGGCGTACCAGGCGTTTTTCATTTTTATTGGGGAGGGAGGGGGGCTGTGTAGGGGTATGTGTATATGTAGTGTTTTTTACTTTTTATTTTATTTTGTGTAAGTGTAGTGTTTTTAGGGTACAGTCACATGGGCTGGGGATTACAGCGAGTTTGAGCTGCCGCGCAAAATTTGCTGCATTGCAAACTTGCAGCCCGATACTCACTGTAAGCCCCCTGCCCATGTGAATGTACCCTGTACATTCACAGGGGGGGGGGACCTCCAGCTGTTGCAAAACTACTACTCCCAGCATGCCTGAGAATGTTTGGGAGTTGTGGTTTTGCAACAGTCGGAGGCACACGGGTTGGGAACACTGAGTTGGGAAACAATGTTTCCCAACCAGTGTGCCTCCAGCTGTTGCAAAACCACAACTCCCAAACATTCTCAGGCATGCTGGGAGTAGTTGCTCGGCAACATCTTTGGAGCCAGATGTTGCCGAACTACAACTCCCAGCATGCTTGGAGTTGTAGTTTTGCAACATCTGGAGGACTACAGTTTGCAGACCACTAATACAGTGGTTCCCAATCTGTGCCCTTCCAGATGTTGCAAAACTACAACCCCCAGTATGCCAAAACTGTCCAGGCATGCTGGGAGTTGTAGTTCTGCAACATCTGAAGGGCCAGATGTTACAGCACTACAACTCCCAGCATGCCTGGACAGTAAGGGCATGCTGAGGATGTGTAGTTTTGCAACATCTGGAAGGGCACAGTGGTCCAAAAACTGTGGACCTCCAGAAGTTGCAAAACTGCAACTCCCAGCATGCCCAGACGCCAAGGGCTGTCTGGGCATGCTGGGAGTTGTAGTTTACAGGGTCCTATTACAGCAATGCATGTCGCTTTACGGCGACGTGCATTGCTGTAAAGGGCCCGACCGCGGCTGAAGATATACTCACCTGTCGCCGTCGCCATCTTCATCGTCTGGATCCGGGTCTTCAGGGACGAGGTAAGTACCGGGGCCGGGCCCCAGCACTCCCCCGTCCCCCGTCGCGTCCTCCGGTCTTCCTCCCGTCCTCTCCGGACTTCAAGGGGCCGGGCAGGACGGGAGGAAGTAACCGCCCCCCCTCCTGCGATTGGTCGGTTAACTAACCGACAGATCGCAGGGTATAGGAGGAGGTGGCAGGCTTGCCACCTCGCTCCTATACGTTAGCATGGTCCTGGCTGTCTGTGACAGCCGGGATCATGCGAAATTACCGGGCGGTCGGGTCCCAGAGACCCGATCAGCCCGGTATCGCCGCAGATTTCCCTTGCGATTTGCGGCGATCGCCGACATGGGGGGACTACATGGCCCCCCTCGGCGTTTGCCCGCATCCGGTTCCGATCTCTGCCCGGCGAGCGGCAGAGACCGGAAAACGCCAGGACGTACAGGGACATCCTGGGTCCTTAAGGCCCAGGGTGCGGGGACGTCCCCGTACGTCCTGGGTCCTTAAGAGGTTAAAGGAGATATCCAGTGGTGAAAAACGTATCCCCTATCCTAAGGATAGGGGATAAGTTTCAGATCGTGGGGGGTCCGACCGCTGGGGCCCCCCGCGATCTCCTGTACGGGGCCCCAACAGCCTGCGGGAAGGGGGAGTGTTGACCACCGCACGAAGCGGTGGCTGACATGCCCCCTCATAATACAACTCTATGGCAGAGCAGAGCCGGAGCGCTGCCTGCGGCAATCTCCGGCTCTGCCATAGCGATGTATTGAGGGGGCGTGTCGGCTCCCGCTTTGTGCGGTGATCAACACGCGCTCTCTGGCCAGCGAGCCGGGGCCCCATACAGAGATATCACAGGGGCCCCAGTGGTCGGATAAGATCTGAAACTTATCCCCTATCCGTTTTTCACCACTGGACTACCCCTTTAAGGGGCATAATAACTTTCATTTTTTTAATTGTAATTGTACTTTCTGTATATGGGCCTGTATGAGGGCTCATTCTTTGCACATTGATCTATTATTATTGTTACCACTTTTGCGTATACGTGACTTTCAATATGTTTAAAAAAAAGTTTTTAGGATGTAATGTGCCAAAAACATTTTTTTACTGCTTTTACTTTTTCAAAAAAAAAATTTTAACTTATTTTATTTTTTTACTATTTTTACACTTTATGTCCTCATAGGATAAAGCTTTTATTAGAGACCCATTTTACAAAGGAAACATTGAGGGTAATGGATAAAAATTAGTGGGGCCATCAATATCACTCATGTTATCTGACTTTTTTCTAGGCTTGTTTCAGTTCTCAGTCACTGAAATATTGAATGGGGAGAGAGGGAAGTAGTAATAGGTAGCGGGGGCAGATTTTTTATTTTTTGTATGTTAAAACAGACAGACTTGAATGCGTGATGGCATTTGTCTATAAACCACACCCTTTTAGGTAAATAAGATAAAAAGAGAAATAATAAATAATTATGGTTGTATTATGGTTGTATTGTTCTGATTGTTATAACATTAAATAGATACATTTTATTATCAAATTGTCAAATATTATCAAAATTGAGTCACATCAGGTTTTGTTCACTGCAGATACTAAACCATGGCAGCTCCAAGAAAGAAAGAAAGAAACAAAGAGTCATGGTGATATCATCCTAGTGATGTCATAGACAGCTGGAGAAGTTACATTGCGCTGACAGCTGCCCCGGCCTTCAGTCTGTAGATTGTTACAGAGCGGTTTGCTTCTCTTAAGCATTTTTTGCCTTTTTTCGTCCTAGATGGAGATTAAAGGATTGGGGTTCATCCCCCTCTTTCTGGCCTTCTGGTGTGTGGTCTGGATCTCCACCAGTTACACCCTGACCATCATTAATGGCCATGCTGCTTCCCTACTGGTATACATCAGTGATACGGGGAAGAATTTTCCTGAACAGATCCTATTCTGTATAGGATTCATAGGGATGTCCATTGCTACTCTGGGTCTGACATTGCTGAATTATAAGTTCATCTTGTTTCATCGTGAAGCCTTTGGAGCCCATCAGCCCTGGATCCAGAAGAGCCTCCTGGCCATCGCTTGGTCATCCTGCATCCTGACAGCCATCATGTCTTTATGTTCAACTAAAGACTACCCCATGGTTCACCGTGTCACCGCCTTTACTGCCTTCATCTGTGCTGGCACATACAACCTCTGGCAGTCCATCCTCCTATATAAAGTGCCCGGATCCACCAGAGTCATCTGCCACGTAAGAACCACCTTCAGTGCTATGGGCCTCGCCTGTGTGTTTCTTTTTATTGGAAGTCGGGTCATAGTATACACCCACCTGTGTGCTGGGGGATGTGTAGTAACCAGTGAGGCCTTCGCCAAATTCATCGAGTGGTCAACGCTGGTCTTCATCCTGCTGACGTATGTGACCTACTATCCCATCATGCAGCGTTTATTGTTCACCTTGTCTTGGAACACCTGCAGCATCTCCCTAAGGATCAAGATCGATGACTTTGGAGTGTAGAAGACCATGGGGTACATCATATAAGCTTGTCATCTATATCATTATAACATTGTTATAATAGAAGTCTTATTTAAATAAATAAATAAATAAGCAAACCTCCTGCTCATTTTTGTAGTCCTAAAATCTTTAGATGTATAAGAATATTTGTATTTTAAATGTTATTGGGGCGGCACGATATATGGCAATCGCATCATGATTTTTGGTTATAGGATATATTGATTTCGCCCTGTGTAAAATTCTATGATTACCTAGGGGGTGCAGGGAGGAGAAACAGTGGGCCGCATCTAGCGAACATCTAATTTTTTCACCTCCCAGCAGTGCCTAGCGCTAGAAGGAGTTGCCTAGCGCTAGGAGGAGGTAACTCCTTCATGACTGGAGGAGGTGAGGGGACCCCTGAACTCATAGGTACAGGGGTAGTTAGAAGGTGTGCAAAAGCAGACCCTTAGGGGAGATTTATGAAAACCTGTGCAGAGGAAAAGTTGATCAGTTGCCGATGGCAACCAATCAGATCGCTTTTTTCATTTTCCACAGGCCTTTTGGAAAATTAATAAAAGAATCTGATTGGTTGCTATGGGCAGCTGGTAACTTTTCCTTTGTATAGGTTTGGATAAATCTCCCTCTTGGGGTCTATTCACACGTACAAGATTCTGCGCATATTTGATGTGCAGGATTTGAAGCTGTGTTCAGTCATTTAGTTTACATTGAAACCTGCAGCATCAAATCCTACGCATGAAATATACAAAGGATACTGTATGGTGAATGCATCCTTAGGGTACATTTACACCTAGAGTATCCTGCACATATTTGACATGTAGGAATTGAAGCACAGGGTACTGCACTTGTGAATAGACCCTTACCCAGCTTTTTTTATCTCCTGCATCAGATCAGGGGTTACCTCATAGACAAGACATGCTATACATGGTTTACCAATATATTTTTCTTCGTCTGTTCAGTAATTTCCTTAGTACACAAAATAACATGTCCCCTTGGGTTTTGTAACAGGAGTTTTTCTCCATGAAAAATAGAGGGGAGAGAAGGATAAGATGTATTTTGAAAATAAAGTAGTAAAGCAATGGAGACTGTAACATCTCCACCTCTCAGGCAACCTGTCCTGACCGGGATAGGAAAGACTATGGCGAGAGGAGGAAGGGGTAGGGTTTTATTCTCTGTGTTTTTCCTGCTCCGACCAGGATGGTCCAAGTTTATGGGCGCTGTAGTGGTGATTCTCTTTAACCCCTTAACGCATAACGACGGGTATACCTGTCGGCTGCTGAAGTGCGTTCGCGCAGAGCGAAGGGTATACCTGTCGTTCATATTTGCAGCTGCTGCTGCATCCCGGGGGCTGAACTTTTCACCTCCAGTTGTCTCCGGCAGGTGAGAAGTTCTGCTTTACCCCTTCGCGCTGAACACCGCATTTATACGGCGGATAATGCGATACCTTCGCGCATTCTGCCGTATAAAGGCGGCGTTCATTAAGTGCGCGCTCCCGCGGTGCTGATCGGGTTATTTAGCTAAAGTCCTGGGGTGTCTGGCGAGAGACCACTCCCGTCCGTTACCCCAGGATCCCATTTGATTAACCTGATCAGCGATCGGGTGTGCATGGGCGGCCGGTGTGTGGCGCCAGTGGCGTCTCTAGGGGGGGCCAGAGGGGGCCATGCCCCCCCCCCCCCCTATATCATGATTGGCCCCCCCTTGTGCCCCCCTAGCAGCAGTAGGTCACTAGCAGCTCTCATGGCCATCAGGGGGGTACAGCTAGTTCACCAGTAAGGGGCCCGAGCCCCCGCTGCACCCCCTGCCCCCCGGAGCCATCTACTCCGCCATCCTTTTTTTAAAAATAAATCTTCAGCCAGCAGCCCTGTCACCACGCAGGGGCCGCGCTATGCAGACTGGGAAGAGCAGACAGGAAGCTCCTCCCCCTCTCTCACTCCCCTGTATACTGGACCTTGTGGAGCAGGCCCGCTGTGTGTATACAGGCCCGGACACCACCAGTATGGAAGACTTACCTGCCCAGTGCCCACTGCTCATGCTGCCCTTTTAAAGTAAGTAACTTGCTTGGGGGAGAGGGGGAAAGTTGTAGTTCGGGAGACAGTGGGAGGTAGTTCAGTGTTTCCCAACCAGGGGGCCTCCAGCTGTTGCAAAACTACAACTCCCAGCATTCCTTTGGCTTTATGAGCATACTGGGAGTTGTAGTTTTGCAACAGCTGGAGGCCCCCAGGTTGGGAAACACTGATCTATCTATCTATCAATCTCCTATCTGTCTATCTATTTCCTATCTATCTCTCATATTTATCTCCTATCTATCTATCTCATATCTATCTCCTATCTATCATCTATCTATCTATCTCATATCTATCTATCTAACTCAGATAGATGAGAGATAGATAGATGAAAGATAGATAGATATGAGAGATAGATAGGTAGATAGATGATATATAAATAGATAGATACATAAATATATATATAGATAGATAGATAGAGAGATGATAGATACATAGATATGATATAGATAAATAGATAGATGATAGATAGATATGATATAGACAGATAGATAGATAGATAGGAGATAGATGGATATGATATAGATACATTTATATGAGTGGTAGCGGGGAAAAAGGAATCCGATCCTGGCGCTCACCCGTGCGGCAGCTGAGGAAATGATGTCAGGAGCCGTGATGAGGTAAAAGATGCACTTTATTTTGGATAAAGCAGGGACTACGCGTTGCGAGGGGACAGGCTCCCCTCTTCTTCAGATCCAATCAACAAGATGATTGGACCTGAGGAAGAGGGGAGCCTGTCCCCTCGCAACGCGTAGTCCCTGCTTTATCCAAAATAAGACCGTCCGGCCGGACGGGTGGATCCGGGCAGCACACCGTGGATTTCCACTTACCCACACCAGTTGGGCCCCTTCAAGCTGCAACAGGTGTTATGCTCTCAGCATAACACCACCAGGTGAGAGCATTCCTTACGCTTCCTCACCTGTCACTTGTAATAAGGATAACGGCACATAGATAGGCGCATTGTCCCTTTTTGTCTTTCATACTTCTCTAGATACATTTATATGATAGATAGGAGAAAGATAGATAGATAGATCAGTTTCCCAACCAGGGGGCCTCCAGCTGTTGCAAAACTACAACTCCCAGCATTCCTTTGGCTTTATGAGCATACTGGGAGTTGTAGTTTTGCAACAGCTGGAGGCCCCCCTAGTTGGGAAACACTGATCTATCTATCAATCATCTATCTATTATCTATCTATCCATCTATCTCCTATCTATCTATCTATCTATCTCATATCTATCTCATATCTATCTATCCATCTATTTATGTATCAATCTATCTTTCTATTTATCTATCTATCTATCTCATATCTATCTCAGATAGATGAGAGATAGATGAAAGATAGATAGATATATAGATAGATAGATACATAAATAGATGGATATATAGATAGATATGATATAGATAGATAGGAGATAGATGGATATGATATAGATAGATAGGATATAGAAAGATAGATAGATAGATAGATAGATAGATAGATAAAGAACAATATGATGCAGCATGCCACAAGTTTGCAGAAAATGGTGGTTTATTCCATCATGTGCATAGACTATGCTGCATCATATTGTTCTTTGTCTGGATTGAGGAACCTGTGGACCCAGGTTCCAAGTATGCGAGCACCCCGACTTCTCTCTAATCTCTGGATTTTGGTTGTGCCGTTTTTATTTGTTATAGATAGATGGATATATAGATAAAAAGTATCTATCTATCATCTATTTATCTATCTCTTTCTATCTATTTATGTATCTATCCATCTATATTTCATCTATCTATCTCTCATATCTATCTATCTTTCATCTATCTATCTATCTAGCTCTCATCTATCTGAGATAGATATGAGATACATAGATAGATAAATATAACGATAGATAAATACATAAATAGATAGATGGAGATAGATAGATCAGTGTTTCCCAACCAGAGGGCCTCCAGCTGTTGCAAAACTACAACTCCCAGTATGCTCATAAAGCCAAAGACATGTTGGGAGTTGTCGTTTTGGAATAGCTAGAGGCCCCCTGATTGGGATACACTGATCTATCTATCTATCTATCTCATATCTATCTATCTCATATCTATCTATCTCATATCTATCATCTATCTATCTCATATCTATCTATTAATCTATATTATCTAAGTGTTTTATTCCCCCATGTATGTGTGACGTTTCGATAGCATCCCGCCATCTTTATCATACGTACAGTTATACATTCTGTAGTCTGTGACATCACTGTGCTTCATAATAAACTGTGACGTCACTGTGCTTCATAATAAACTGTGACGTCACTGTGCTTCATAATAAACTGTGACGTCACTGTGCTTCATAATAAACTGTGACGTCACTGTGCTTCATAATAAACTGTGACGTCACTGTGCTTCATAATAAACTGTGACATCACTGTGCTTCATAATAAAGTGTGACTTCACTGTGCTTCATAATAAACTGTGACGTCACTGTGCTTCATAATAAACCGTGACATCACTGTGCTTCATAATAAACCGTGACATCACTGTGCTTCATAATAAACCGTGACATCACTGTGCTTCATAATAAACCGTGACATCACTGTGCTTCATAATAAACTGTGACGTCACTGTGCTTCATAATAAACTGTGACGTCACTGTGCTTCATAATAAACTGTGACATCACTGTGCTTCATCCTGTAATTTGATGTCACTGTGTATAACAACCCTGTAGTGACATCACAGTTTATTATTCTTGAATGCTGACTTCACTGTGTATATTTTCCCGGTACAATGACATCACTGTATAGTTACCCTCTACTGTGACAACACTGCGTTTATTAACCCTGTAGTGGCAAAACTGTTTATTGTCCCTGTACAGAGACATTACTGTTTATATTAACTCTGAACTGTGATGTCACTGTGCATATTTACCCTGTATTGTCACTCGCAGTGCAAGGTAAATATGTACAGTGGCATTAGGGTATACAGGCTTAATATATACAGTGATGTCACAGTGCAGTGTAAGTATCAACAGTGATGTTGCAGTATAGAAATAACACAAGGTGATGTTATAGTTTAGAGATAATATACACAGTGATGTCACAGTACAGGGATAATACACAGTTATGTCACAGTACAGGGATAATGCACAGTTATGTCACAGTACAGAGATAATACACACACTGATGTCACAGTACAGGGATAACACACAGTGATGTCACAGTACAGGAATAATACACACAGTGATGTCACAGTACAGGGATGATACACACAGTGATGTCACAGTACAGGGATAATACACACAGTGATGTCACAGTACAGGAATAATAATACACAGTGATGTCACAGTACAGGGATAATATACACAGTGATGTCACAGTAAAGGGATAATACACACACTGATGTCACAGTACAGAAATAATACACAGTGATGTCACAGTACAGGGATAATACACACAGTGATGTCACAGTACAGGGATAATACACAGTGATGTCACAGTACAGGGATAATACACACAGTGATGTCACAGTACAGGAATAATACACAGTGATGTCACAGTACAGGGATAATACACAGTGATGTCACAGTACAGGGATAATACACAGTGATGTCACAGTACAGGGATAATACACACAGTGATGTCACAGTACGGGGATAATATACACAGTGATGTCACAGTACAGGGATAATACACAGTGATGTCACAGTACAGGGATAATACACACAGTGATGTCACAGTACAGGGATAATACACAGGGATGCCAGGGTTCGGCATGTGGTGGAAAGGGTGGACAAATTACTAGGGGGGCTGAGGAAGACCCAGCTGTCGTGGTCCATGTGGGAACCAACGACAGAATACATGGTAGGTGGAGGTCCTTGGTAGCTGAAGGGAAGAACCTCTAAGGTTGTGTTCTCTGGAATACTTCCTGTGCCATGCGCATCGCAGGAAAGACAGCGGGAGCTTAGGGAGTTAAATGCATGGCTTAAGTCGTGGTGTGAGGGGGAAGGGTTTGGGTTTTTAGAGCACTGGGCTGACTTTTCATTGGGGTACAAACTCTATTCTACGGATAATTTGCACCTGAACGGAAGGGGGTCCGCTGTGCTGGGGTAGAGAATCCTGGAAGGGGTGGCTGAGTATTTAAACTAGGTGAGTGGGGGGAGGATAATAAAGCAAAGAAAGCAGACAGTGGGATGGATAGGTTAGAGAGGGGTCAGGACATAATGGTGGGTGGAGAGGAGTCCTGTGGGGGGAGGTTAAGAGCAGTGGATAAGGAGATTCATGCGTTACAAACCAGCTGTAAAAATAAATGTAGCCTGAAAAATTGTAATTCCAATAATTCAAAAAATTCCATTAGCCCCAATAACTCAATAACTACAATAAGCCCCATTAACTCAAAAAATACCGTAAGCCCCAATAACTTAAATAACAACGTTAGACGCAATAACGCAAAAAATCCCATTAGCCCCAATAACTTTAATAACGTTAGACCCAATAACTCAAAAAATCCCATTAGCCCCAATAACTTAAATAGTACAATTAGCCCTTATAACTCAAAAAATGACATTAACCCCAATAACTCTGAAAATCCCATTAGTGAGACTATATGTGTAAAACTTAATGGAAATGTAAAGTGTATGCTCACAAATGCCAGAAGCCTAGCAAATAAAATTGGGGCGCTTGAGGCCTTGATATTGGAGGAACATATTGATATAGTTGGGGTCACTGAGACATGGCTGGACTCCTCGCATGACTGGGCTGTCAATCTGCAGGGGTTTACATTGTTTCGCAAGGATAGAATGAACAGAAAAGGTGGTGGAGTCTGTCTGTATGTAAGAAGTGGTATGAAAGTCAGTGTGAACGATGCCATAGTGTGTGATGATTCTGAGGAGGTGGAATCACTGTGGGTAGAATTACAAAAGGAGGGAAATACTGAAAAAATAATATTTGGTGTAATTTATAGACCCCCTAATATCACTGAAGAGATAGAAGGTTGGCTGCATAAACAAATAGAGAGGGCCGCCCGGGCAGGTACAGTGGTAATAATGGGAGATTTTAACTATCCAGATATAGATTGGGGTCCGGGGCTGGCTAAAACTACAAAGGGGAGAAAATTCCTAAATTTATTGCAGGATAATTTTATGGGCCAGTTTGTGGAGGACCCAACAAGAAGTGATGCCTTGTTGGATCTGATCATTTCCAACAACGCAGAGCTGGTTGGTAATGTAACTGTGCGGGAAAACCTTGGTAATAGCGACCACAATATAGTTACTTTTGTCTTAAAATGTAGAAAACAAAGACAGGCGGGGAAGGCAAAAACATATAACTTTAAAAAGGCAAATTTCCCTGGGCTGAGATCTGCACTACAGGGCATAGACTGGGGGGAGGTGTTCTCAAATACTGATACAGAAGGTAAATGGGACATCTGTAAATCAACTCTAAATAACTATACAGCTAAATATATACCAAAGGGGAACAAATATAAACGATTAAAACGAAATCCTACATGGCTGACAAATGAGGTTAAAAGAGCAATAAACAACAAAAAAAATAGCCTTCAAAACATACAAATCTGATGGGTCAGCTATAACATTTAAACAGTACAAGGAGCTTAATAAAATCTGTAAAAATGTAATAAAAACAGCTAAAATTCAAAATGAGAGACAGGTGGCCAAAGAAAGCAAAACTAATCCTAAATATTTTTTTAGATATATAAATACAAAAAAAACAAGGACAGAGCATGTAGGACCCCTTAATAATGATAATGGGGAGGTTGTCACGGGCGATCAAGAGAAGGCGGAGCTACTGAATGGGTTCTTTAGTTCTGTATACACTATGGAAAAAGGAGCTGACATTGGCCAGGTCAGTGCTGGTAACACATCATATAATGTATTGAACTGACTTAATGTAGAGATGGTACAAGGTAAGTTAAGTAAAGTAAATGTAAGCACATCTCCAGGGCTGGATGGACTACACCCAAGAGTTCTTAGAGAGGTAAGTTCAGTAATATCTGTACCCTTGTTCATGATATTTAGAGATTCACTGGTGTCTGGTATTGTGCCAAGGGACTGGCGCAAGGCGAATGTGGTACCAATCTTCAAGAAGGGCTCTAGGTCTTCGCCAGGCAATTATAGACCGGTAAGTCTAACGTGCATTGTGGGTAAATTGTTTGAAGGACTTATAAGGGATTACATACAGGAATACATAGGGGATAATAGTATTATAAGTGATAGCCAGCATGGGTTTACTAAGGATAGAAGTTGTCAAACCAATCTAATTTGCTTTTATGAAGAGGTGAGTAGAAGCCTTGACAGAGGAATGGCTGTGGATATAGTGTTTCTGGATTTTGCCAAAGCGTTTGATACTGTCCCTCACAGACGTCTGACAGGTAAGTTAAGGTCCTTGGGCTTGAAAACTTTAGTTTGTAACTGGATTGAACACTGGCTCATGGATCGTACCCAGAGAGTGGTGGTCAATGATTCGTACTCTGATTGGTCCCCGGTTATTAGTGGTGTACCCCAAGGTTCAGTACTGGGCCCGCTGTTGTTTAATTTATTTATCAATGATATAGAGGATGGCATTAACAGCTCTGTTTCTATCTTTGCAGATGACACCAAGCTTTGTAGCACGGTACAGTCTATAGAGGATGTGCATAAGTTACAAGATGACTTGGATAGACTAAGTGTCTGGGCATCCACTTGGCAAATGAGGTTCAATGTGGATAAATGTAAAGTTATGCATCTGGGTACTAAGAACATGCATGCATCGTATGTCTTAGGGGGGATTAAACTGGCAGAGTCACTGGTAGAGAAGGATCTGGGTGTACTTGTAGATCACAGACTACAGAATAGCATTCAATGTCAGGCTGCTGCTTCCAAAGCCGGCAGGATATTGTCATGTATCAAAAGAGGCATGGACTCAAGGGACAGGGACATAATACTCCCCCTTTATGAAGCATTGGTACGGCCCCACCTGGAATATGCTGTTCAGTTTTGGTCGCCTGTTCATAAAAGGGACACTGCGGAGTTGGAAAGGGTGCAGAGACGCGCGACTAAACTAATACGGGGCATGGAACATCTTAGCTATGAGGAGCGATTAAAGGAGTTACAATTGTTTAGTCTTGAGAAGAGACGTTTAAGGGGGGATATGATAAACGTATATAAGTATATAAATGGCCCATACAAAAAATATGGAGAAAAACTGTTCCAGGTTAAACCCCCCCAAAGGACGAGGGGGCACTCCCTCCGTCTGGAGAAGAAAAGGTTTAGTCTAAAGGGGTGACACGCCTTCTTTACCGTGAGGACTGTGAATTTATGGAACGGTCTACCTCAGGAACTGGTCACATCAGGAACAATTAACAGCTTTAAAACAGGGTTAGATACATTCCTGGAACAAAATAACATTAATGCTTATGCAGAATTATAAAACTACATCCCTTTCCCTTATCCCCTTACACCCTTCCCCTCAATTCCCTGGTTGGACTTGATGGACGTTTGTCTTTTTTCAACCATGCTAACTATGTAACTATGATGTCACAGTACAGGGATAATACATACAGTGATGTCACAGTACAGGGATAATATACACAGTGATGTCACAGCACATGGATAATACACAGTGATGTCACAGTACAGGGATAATACACACAGTGATGTCACAGTACAGGGATAATACACAGTGATGTGTACAGCTGGTATCTACCACTATAAGGCCAGTGTATGTGGGAGTATTGGTAATTGTAAAATTAATTTTATACAATAACAATTGGTGTTAGTCGGTCATTAGTCAGTCACAATGGTAGGCGTGGTCATGGTGTGGCAGTATTATTTGTTTCTTGCTAGTAACGCACACAACTAACAGTAAGCACCTTTTGTCTGGAGGTGCTGACCATTTTTATTTTTTTGTACTGGTATTATCAGTAATATTGGTGTCAGTAACAGTATGACCATAATATGTATGATGACAATATTTCCTCCCTGTATACTGGTATTATTGGTAATATTGGTCTCAGTATACAGGATTTGGTCAGTTACAGTATGATGTATGTATGGTGATAATATTCCTCCTTGTATACTGATATTATTTGTAATATTAGTATCAGTATACAGGTCATTGTTCGCACTAGCGTCTAGCTCACCGGTGCGGCATGGAGCCGCTTTGCCTGCACACCCTGGAATTAAAGCATGAAGTCTTGCAAAAGATTGGTGAGTTGCCTGTAATGTTTCTACATCATTGCGATTGAATGAACTGTCTTTACCTATATTACATGAGCACCACCATATTACAAGCCTGTGCTGTCTGATACTTTAGAGTCCGGATTATAGGATGAACGTATTTTTTGTGAACCACACAATACAGGTAGTGCCAGCACGCTTCTATCTACACATATATTACTTATGTTAATGTTTGACAGGGAATTGGCCAAAAAATAAGTGACATGTCACTTCTTCTCCACGTAGACACATGCTGAAGCTGCCTTTGAAGTCAATGAGATCTTCATGGTCCCCCGATGCTGCCCTTGGCTTGGATATAATTTGCACGTACAATGTATAAATGTGGTGTTGTTATAATTGCCCCCCTACTTTTGTCCTGGCCCCCAGTGTGCCCCCCCAATATTTGAAAGCTGGAGACGCCACTGTGTGGCGGGTGCGCGGTGATCTGCTGGTCCGGCAGCGGCAATGGCGGGTGCGTGGCGATGGCAGGGGTAGGTGCCCCCTCCATTGCCAAGCACCCGCCATCACTGCTGCCGGACCTCCGCCCACGTGTGGAAGTCCAGGGAGAGCGGGGCACAGCGGGCTGAGAGGGAAGGGGAAGTCCTTACTTACCCGGTGGCGACATGTGGGGATCCAGCAGGCTTCGGAGGGATCTGCCTGGCCAGTGAGTGGTCGACAGTGGCCCTCAAAATCATGCAGACAGTCTGGCCATGCTGGGAATTGTAGTTTTGCAACATCTGGAGGACCACTGTTTGGAGACCACTGTGTAGTGGTCGCCAAACTGTGATCCTCCAGATGTTGCAAAACTACAACTCCCAGCATGCCCAGACAGCAATTGGCTGTCTGGGCATGCTGGGAGTTGTAGTTTTGCAACAGCTGGAGGCACACAACTACAACTCCCAGCATGCCCAGACAGCCGTTTGCAGCCAGGCATGCTGGGAGTTGTAGTTTTGCAACATCTGGAGGACTACAGTTTGGAGACCACTATGTAGTGGTCACCAAACTGTGATCCTCCATTTGTTGCAAAACTACAACTCCCAGCATGCCCAGACAG
Source organism: Hyla sarda (assembly GCF_029499605.1). Lineage (NCBI taxonomy): Eukaryota > Metazoa > Chordata > Amphibia > Anura > Hylidae > Hyla > Hyla sarda. Next base: position 25,361 of record NW_026609730.1, read on the forward strand.
CCAATTGCTGTCTGGGCATGCTGGGAGTTGTAGTTTTGCAACATCTGGAGGATCACAGTTTGGAGACCACTACACAGTGGTCTCCAAACTGTAGTCCTCCAGATGTTGCAAAACTACAACTCCCAGCATGCCTGGCTGAAAATGTCTGTCTGGGCACGCTGGGAGTTGTAGTTGTGTGGCTCCAGCTGTTGCAAAACTACAACTCCCAGCATGCCCGACAGCCAATTGCTGGGCCACAGTTTGGAGATCACTGTGCAGTGGTCTCTAAACTGTAGCCCTCCGGATGTTGCAACACTGCAAATCCCAGCATGCCCAAA
>NW_026609731.1:0-25652 GCF_029499605.1 Hyla sarda
TGTGTGTACTGGTGGTTGACTGCCCCCCAGCCCAGAGTGTGCATGGAAAATTGTCTGGCAGCCTCCCTGACAGCAAGCAGTGATAGTGCCCATGAAGGGGACCTTGTTGGGCCCGCCCCTTTCACGGTTATCGCTTCTCGGCCTTTTGGCTAAGATCAAGTGTAGTATCTGTTCTTATCAGTTTAATATCTGATACGTCCCCTATCTGGGGACCATATATTAAATGGATTTTTGAGAACGGGGGCTGATTTCGAAGCTTGCTTCCGTCGCCCTATGCATTGACCCGATATGGCAGTATCTTCGGGTACAGTGCACCACCCCCTTACAGGGTTAAAAAGAAAGATTCCTACTTTCATTGCTACCTGCTTGCTGGCTAGCCAGCTAGCCAGCCCTGTGGGCCTTGCTGCTGCTGCTTCTGCAGCCAAAAAACAAAAGGTGGTGCTGCTGCTGCTTCTGCTGCTTCTGCTTCTGCTTGTGTCTGGCCGCTGTTGGAGCGTCCAGGCACAGGACTTCTGCTGCTGCTGACTAAATGGCCTCCTTAATTGGATCATTTGAGTAGCCAGCACACCTGTGCAGGTAGGGCATGACATGATAGGCAGCTGCCTTGATAGCGGGTGGGTGCTGAATGTTCCTAATTGACAAAATAAGATTAATGCTTATGAAGAAATATAAAATCTCATCCCTTCCCCAATATCGCGCCACACCCCTACCCCTTAATTCCCTGGTTGAACTTGATGGACATATGTCTTTTTTCGACCGTACTAACTATGTAACTATGTAACATAACATGGGGGGGGGGGGTCTCCTGGCTGTTCACACAGGTGTGTCATTGCTGTACATTGACCATGCATTGCTTCTGTGGTATTGCAAAGGCAAAGACAAATGCTTCCAGCCATCCATTGCACTAATGGATTGGTCATCAGCTGGCTGTCTATGTCCCGCATCAATATAGACCAAAGTACAGAGGGTTAGGCTATGCTATTGTGCACCTACCTGATGCATCAGAAGGTGCGAGGCCCTTGCTAAATTCTGTGCACAGACTTTGAGATCTATGCTTTAGACTGTATCTAAACCTGCTCCAACATGGACTGACATTCTGGCCTACTTTCAGCCGATGCGACTTGTCTGTCGCTGAACAGTCGCTTTTTATGTATTCAGCACCTATGTATAATGTTGTAAAAATGCTCTAGAAGCTAAAGTCGCAGAAATGTCGCACATATTTGGCCTGCAACTTTCTGTGCGACAAATTCAGACAGGAAAAATCAGTATAAATCCTTAGAAAATTATCCCCCAGTGTCTCCATCTGCTGGCGGTATTGAATAAGCATTGCTGCACTGATGGGGTATGCATTAGACGAAAAAAAAGAAGAAAAAGAAGAATAATACGCCCAGAAAAGAGGCGAAAAGGAGAAAAACGTAAAAAAACGTGAAAAAAAAGTAAGAGGAAGAGAAGGGAAAAAAAGGTGGAAATGGGTTTAAAAGTGATTTCGGCGGAGAAATATATATATATATATATATATATATATATATATATATATATATATACGCGCACACACACACATATATATAAACGTATTCTCCGTTGAGATATTGCAGCCGCTGCTGTGTCCAGGCCCAGGAGCCTTAGCACTGTGCTATGATGTCACTCAATACCACTGACATCACTAGGTGTAAACAACATCTCTCCTTTGCTGTGTATGTGACTATGGAGCTGTTTGGTGATGTCGTCTATTACGGCCTTCATAGAAGCAACAGGAGATTGTTGCATCCATCTAGAACCCTCAGAACTACAGTGCTATGATGTCACTCACTTCCACAGGCCTTGCAGAGTGTAAACAACAACAACCCAGCTTTGTTGTGTATGTAACCATAGGGATTTGTGATGTCACCTAGAACCTTCACAGCAGCGACAGCTTTATGAGGAGCATCAGCACTGCTCTGCCTGAGCAGAACCATCACCGCCATAGGTTGTCAAATAACCCGGATTTAACCCACACAGGTAAGTCCAATGGGGTGCAGGCATGTCCTCTATGCTTACAGCTTCCCGTGGGTGTTGGTTTGATACCGTTTGGGGACAGCCAAGGAGGCATCTGCAGGCAACAAAGGTAGGTGTGTGCTTGTGTGGTGTGTTTCCTATGCAGATCCTAAGCCCAGTGTCACATGCAAGTAGGAGGAGTAAGAAGGGTTCCTGGCAAATCCGGGTTATGGATTGCATTTAAAAAGGCCCCGTGGGAGTGCAATGGGCCCCTGTCTTGCTGCTTAGCAATAATGGTATGGGTTTAGGTTCTGCTGTGTGTACTGGTGGTTGACTGCCCCCCAGCCCAGAGTGTGCATGGAAAATTGTCTGGCAGCCTCCCTGACAGCAAGCAGTGATAGTGCCCATGAAGGGGACCTTGTTGGGCCCGCCCCTTTCACGGTTATCGCTTCTCGGCCTTTTGGCTAAGATCAAGTGTAGTATCTGTTCTTATCAGTTTAATATCTGATACGTCCCCTATCTGGGGACCATATATTAAATGGATTTTTGAGAACGGGGGCTGATTTCGAAGCTTGCTTCCGTCGCCCTATGCATTGACCCGATATGGCAGTATCTTCGGGTACAGTGCACCACCCCCTTACAGGGTTAAAAAGAAAGATTCCTACTTTCATTGCTACCTGCTTGCTGGCTAGCCAGCTAGCCAGCCCTGTGGGCCTTGCTGCTGCTGCTTCTGCAGCCCAAAAAACAAAAGGTGGTGCTGCTGCTGCTTCTGCTGCTTCTGCTTCTGCTTGTGTCTGGCCGCTGTTGGAGCGTCCAGGCACAGGACTTCTGCTGCTGCTGACTAAATGGCCTCCTTAATTGGATCATTTGAGTAGCCAGCACACCTGTGCAGGTAGGGCATGACATGATAGGCAGCTGCCTTGATAGCGGGTGGGTGCTGAATGTTCCTAATTGACAAAATAAGATTAATGCTTATTGAAGAAATATAAAATCTCATCCCTTCCCCAATATCGCGCCACACCCCTACCCCTTAATTCCCTGGTTGAACTTGATGGACATATGTCTTTTTTCGACCGTACTAACTATGTAACTATGTAACATAACATGGGGGGGGGGTCTCCTGGCTGTTCACACAGGTGTGTCATTGCTGTACATTGACCATGCATTGCTTCTGTGGTATTGCAAAGGCAAAGACAAATGCTTCCAGCCATCCATTGCACTAATGGATTGGTCATCAGCTGGCTGTCTATGTCCCGCATCAATATAGACCAAAGTACAGAGGGTTAGGCTATGCTATTGTGCACCTACCTGATGCATCAGAAGGTGCGAGGCCCTTGCTAAATTCTGTGCACAGACTTTGAGATCTATGCTTTAGACTGTATCTAAACCTGCTCCAACATGGACTGACATTCTGGCCTACTTTCAGCCGATGCGACTTGTCTGTCGCTGAACAGTCGCTTTTTATGTATTCAGCACCTATGTATAATGTTGTAAAAATGCTCTAGAAGCTAAAGTCGCAGAAATGTCGCACATATTTGGCCTGCAACTTTCTGTGCGACAAATTCAGACAGGAAAAATCAGTATAAATCCTTAGAAAATTATCCCCCAGTGTCTCCATCTGCTGGCGGTATTGAATAAGCATTGCTGCACTGATGGGGTATGCATTAGACGAAAAAAAAGAAGAAAAAGAAGAATAATACGCCCAGAAAAGAGGCGAAAAGGAGAAAAACGTAAAAAAACGTGAAAAAAAAGTAAGAGGAAGAGAAGGGAAAAAAAGGTGGAAATGGGTTTAAAAGTGATTTCGGCGGAGAATTATATATATATATATATATATATATATATATATATATATATATACGCGCACACACACACATATATATAAACGTATTCTCCGTTGAGATATTGCAGCCGCTGCTGTGTCCAGGCCCAGGAGCCTTAGCACTGTGCTATGATGTCACTCAATACCACTGACATCACTAGGTGTAAACAACATCTCTCCTTTGCTGTGTATGTGACTATGGAGCTGTTTGGTGATGTCGTCTATTACGGCCTTCATAGAAGCAACAGGAGATTGTTGCATCCATCTAGAACCCTCAGAACTACAGTGCTATGATGTCACTCACTTCCACAGGCCTTGCAGAGTGTAAACAACAACAACCCAGCTTTGTTGTGTATGTAACCATAGGGATTTGTGATGTCACCTAGAACCTTCACAGCAGCGACAGCTTTATGAGGAGCATCAGCACTGCTCTGCCTGAGCAGAACCATCACCGCCATAGGTTGTCAAATAACCCGGATTTAACCCACACAGGTAAGTCCAATGGGGTGCAGGCATGTCCTCTATGCTTACAGCTTCCCGTGGGTGTTGGTTTGATACCGTTTGGGGACAGCCAAGGAGGCATCTGCAGGCAACAAAGGTAGGTGTGTGCTTGTGTGTGTGTTTCCTATGCAGATCCTAAGCCCAGTGTCACATGCAAGTAGGAGGAGTAAGAAGGGTTCCTGGCAAATCCGGGTTATGGATTGCATTTAAAAAGGCCCCGTGGGAGTGCAATGGGCCCCTGTCTTGCTGCTTAGCAATAATGGTATGGGTTTAGGTTCTGCTGTGGTGTACTGGTGGTTGACTGCCCCCCAGCCCAGAGTGTGCATGGAAAATTGTCTGGCAGCCTCCCTGACAGCAAGCAGTGATAGTGCCCATGAAGGGGACCTTGTTGGGCCCGCCCCTTTCACGGTTATCGCTTCTCGGCCTTTTGGCTAAGATCAAGTGTAGTATCTGTTCTTATCAGTTTAATATCTGATACGTCCCCTATCTGGGGACCATATATTAAATGGATTTTTGAGAACGGGGGCTGATTTCGAAGCTTGCTTCCGTCGCCCTATGCATTGACCCGATATGGCAGTATCTTCGGGTACAGTGCACCACCCCCTTACAGGGTTAAAAAGAAAGATTCCTACTTTCATTGCTACCTGCTTGCTGGCTAGCCAGCTAGCCAGCCCTGTGGGCCTTGCTGCTGCTGCTTCTGCAGCCAAAAAACAAAAGGTGGTGCTGCTGCTGCTTCTGCTGCTTCTGCTTCTGCTTGTGTCTGGCCGCTGTTGGAGCGTCCAGGCACAGGACTTCTGCTGCTGCTGACTAAATGGCCTCCTTAATTGGATCATTTGAGTAGCCAGCACACCTGTGCAGGTAGGGCATGACATGATAGGCAGCTGCCTTGATAGCGGGTGGGTGCTGAATGTTCCTAATTGACAAAATAAGATTAATGCTTATGAAGAAATATAAAATCTCATCCCTTCCCCAATATCGCGCCACACCCCTACCCCTTAATTCCCTGGTTGAACTTGATGGACATATGTCTTTTTTCGACCGTACTAACTATGTAACTATGTAACATAACATGGGGGGGGGGGTCTCCTGGCTGTTCACACAGGTGTGTCATTGCTGTACATTGACCATGCATTGCTTCTGTGGTATTGCAAAGGCAAAGACAAATGCTTCCAGCCATCCATTGCACTAATGGATTGGTCATCAGCTGGCTGTCTATGTCCCGCATCAATATAGACCAAAGTACAGAGGGTTAGGCTATGCTATTGTGCACCTACCTGATGCATCAGAAGGTGCGAGGCCCTTGCTAAATTCTGTGCACAGACTTTGAGATCTATGCTTTAGACTGTATCTAAACCTGCTCCAACATGGACTGACATTCTGGCCTACTTTCAGCCGATGCGACTTGTCTGTCGCTGAACAGTCGCTTTTTATGTATTCAGCACCTATGTATAATGTTGTAAAAATGCTCTAGAAGCTAAAGTCGCAGAAATGTCGCACATATTTGGCCTGCAACTTTCTGTGCGACAAATTCAGACAGGAAAAATCAGTATAAATCCTTAGAAAATTATCCCCCAGTGTCTCCATCTGCTGGCGGTATTGAATAAGCATTGCTGCACTGATGGGGTATGCATTAGACGAAAAAAAAGAAGAAAAAGAAGAATAATACGCCCAGAAAAGAGGCGAAAAGGAGAAAAACGTAAAAAAACGTGAAAAAAAAGTAAGAGGAAGAGAAGGGAAAAAAAAGGTGGAAATGGGTTTAAAAGTGATTTCGGCGGAGAAATATATATATATATATATATATATATATATATATATATATATACGCGCACACACACACATATATATAAACGTATTCTCCGTTGAGATATTGCAGCCGCTGCTGTGTCCAGGCCCAGGAGCCTTAGCACTGTGCTATGATGTCACTCAATACCACTGACATCACTAGGTGTAAACAACATCTCTCCTTTGCTGTGTATGTGACTATGGAGCTGTTTGGTGATGTCGTCTATTACGGCCTTCATAGAAGCAACAGGAGATTGTTGCATCCATCTAGAACCCTCAGAACTACAGTGCTATGATGTCACTCACTTCCACAGGCCTTGCAGAGTGTAAACAACAACAACCCAGCTTTGTTGTGTATGTAACCATAGGGATTTGTGATGTCACCTAGAACCTTCACAGCAGCGACAGCTTTATGAGGAGCATCAGCACTGCTCTGCCTGAGCAGAACCATCACCGCCATAGGTTGTCAAATAACCCGGATTTAACCCACACAGGTAAGTCCAATGGGGTGCAGGCATGTCCTCTATGCTTACAGCTTCCCGTGGGTGTTGGTTTGATACCGTTTGGGGACAGCCAAGGAGGCATCTGCAGGCAACAAAGGTAGGTGTGTGCTTGTGTGTGTGTTTCCTATGCAGATCCTAAGCCCAGTGTCACATGCAAGTAGGAGGAGTAAGAAGGGTTCCTGGCAAATCCGGGTTATGGATTGCATTTAAAAAGGCCCCGTGGGAGTGCAATGGGCCCCTGTCTTGCTGCTTAGCAATAATGGTATGGGTTTAGGTTCTGCTGTGTGTACTGGTGGTTGACTGCCCCCCAGCCCAGAGTGTGCATGGAAAATTGTCTGGCAGCCTCCCTGACAGCAAGCAGTGATAGTGCCCATGAAGGGGACCTTGTTGGGCCCGCCCCTTTCACGGTTATCGCTTCTCGGCCTTTTGGCTAAGATCAAGTGTAGTATCTGTTCTTATCAGTTTAATATCTGATACGTCCCCTATCTGGGGACCATATATTAAATGGATTTTTGAGAACGGGGGCTGATTTCGAAGCTTGCTTCCGTCGCCCTATGCATTGACCCGATATGGCAGTATCTTCGGGTACAGTGCACCACCCCCTTACAGGGTTAAAAAGAAAGATTCCTACTTTCATTGCTACCTGCTTGCTGGCTAGCCAGCTAGCCAGCCCTGTGGGCCTTGCTGCTGCTGCTTCTGCAGCCAAAAAACAAAAGGTGGTGCTGCTGCTGCTTCTGCTGCTTCTGCTTCTGCTTGTGTCTGGCCGCTGTTGGAGCGTCCAGGCACAGGACTTCTGCTGCTGCTGACTAAATGGCCTCCTTAATTGGATCATTTGAGTAGCCAGCACACCTGTGCAGGTAGGGCATGACATGATAGGCAGCTGCCTTGATAGCGGGTGGGTGCTGAATGTTCCTAATTGACAAAATAAGATTAATGCTTATGAAGAAATATAAAATCTCATCCCTTCCCCAATATCGCGCCACACCCCTACCCCTTAATTCCCTGGTTGAACTTGATGGACATATGTCTTTTTTCGACCGTACTAACTATGTAACTATGTAACATAACATGGGGGGGGGGTCTCCTGGCTGTTCACACAGGTGTGTCATTGCTGTACATTGACCATGCATTGCTTCTGTGGTATTGCAAAGGCAAAGACAAATGCTTCCAGCCATCCATTGCACTAATGGATTGGTCATCAGCTGGCTGTCTATGTCCCGCATCAATATAGACCAAAGTACAGAGGGTTAGGCTATGCTATTGTGCACCTACCTGATGCATCAGAAGGTGCGAGGCCCTTGCTAAATTCTGTGCACAGACTTTGAGATCTATGCTTTAGACTGTATCTAAACCTGCTCCAACATGGACTGACATTCTGGCCTACTTTCAGCCGATGCGACTTGTCTGTCGCTGAACAGTCGCTTTTTATGTATTCAGCACCTATGTATAATGTTGTAAAAATGCTCTAGAAGCTAAAGTCGCAGAAATGTCGCACATATTTGGCCTGCAACTTTCTGTGCGACAAATTCAGACAGGAAAAATCAGTATAAATCCTTAGAAAATTATCCCCCAGTGTCTCCATCTGCTGGCGGTATTGAATAAGCATTGCTGCACTGATGGGGTATGCATTAGACGAAAAAAAAGAAGAAAAAGAAGAATAATACGCCCAGAAAAGAGGCGAAAAGGAGAAAAACGTAAAAAAACGTGAAAAAAAAGTAAGAGGAAGAGAAGGGAAAAAAAGGTGGAAATGGGTTTAAAAGTGATTTCGGCGGAGAAATATATATATATATATATATATATATATATATATATATATATATATACGCGCACACACACACATATATATAAACGTATTCTCCGTTGAGATATTGCAGCCGCTGCTGTGTCCAGGCCCAGGAGCCTTAGCACTGTGCTATGATGTCACTCAATACCACTGACATCACTAGGTGTAAACAACATCTCTCCTTTGCTGTGTATGTGACTATGGAGCTGTTTGGTGATGTCGTCTATTACGGCCTTCATAGAAGCAACAGGAGATTGTTGCATCCATCTAGAACCCTCAGAACTACAGTGCTATGATGTCACTCACTTCCACAGGCCTTGCAGAGTGTAAACAACAACAACCCAGCTTTGTTGTGTATGTAACCATAGGGATTTGTGATGTCACCTAGAACCTTCACAGCAGCGACAGCTTTATGAGGAGCATCAGCACTGCTCTGCCTGAGCAGAACCATCACCGCCATAGGTTGTCAAATAACCCGGATTTAACCCACACAGGTAAGTCCAATGGGGTGCAGGCATGTCCTCTATGCTTACAGCTTCCCGTGGGTGTTGGTTTGATACCGTTTGGGGACAGCCAAGGAGGCATCTGCAGGCAACAAAGGTAGGTGTGTGCTTGTGTGTGTGTTTCCTATGCAGATCCTAAGCCCAGTGTCACATGCAAGTAGGAGGAGTAAGAAGGGTTCCTGGCAAATCCGGGTTATGGATTGCATTTAAAAAGGCCCCGTGGGAGTGCAATGGGCCCCTGTCTTGCTGCTTAGCAATAATGGTATGGGTTTAGGTTCTGCTGTGTGTACTGGTGGTTGACTGCCCCCCAGCCCAGAGTGTGCATGGAAAATTGTCTGGCAGCCTCCCTGACAGCAAGCAGTGATAGTGCCCATGAAGGGGACCTTGTTGGGCCCGCCCCTTTCACGGTTATCGCTTCTCGGCCTTTTGGCTAAGATCAAGTGTAGTATCTGTTCTTATCAGTTTAATATCTGATACGTCCCCTATCTGGGGACCATATATTAAATGGATTTTTGAGAACGGGGGCTGATTTCGAAGCTTGCTTCCGTCGCCCTATGCATTGACCCGATATGGCAGTATCTTCGGGTACAGTGCACCACCCCCTTACAGGGTTAAAAAGAAAGATTCCTACTTTCATTGCTACCTGCTTGCTGGCTAGCCAGCTAGCCAGCCCTGTGGGCCTTGCTGCTGCTGCTTCTGCAGCCAAAAAACAAAAGGTGGTGCTGCTGCTGCTTCTGCTGCTTCTGCTTCTGCTTGTGTCTGGCCGCTGTTGGAGCGTCCAGGCACAGGACTTCTGCTGCTGCTGACTAAATGGCCTCCTTAATTGGATCATTTGAGTAGCCAGCACACCTGTGCAGGTAGGGCATGACATGATAGGCAGCTGCCTTGATAGCGGGTGGGTGCTGAATGTTCCTAATTGACAAAATAAGATTAATGCTTATGAAGAAATATAAAATCTCATCCCTTCCCCAATATCGCGCCACACCCCTACCCCTTAATTCCCTGGTTGAACTTGATGGACATATGTCTTTTTTCGACCGTACTAACTATGTAACTATGTAACATAACATGGGGGGGGGGTCTCCTGGCTGTTCACACAGGTGTGTCATTGCTGTACATTGACCATGCATTGCTTCTGTGGTATTGCAAAGGCAAAGACAAATGCTTCCAGCCATCCATTGCACTAATGGATTGGTCATCAGCTGGCTGTCTATGTCCCGCATCAATATAGACCAAAGTACAGAGGGTTAGGCTATGCTATTGTGCACCTACCTGATGCATCAGAAGGTGCGAGGCCCTTGCTAAATTCTGTGCACAGACTTTGAGATCTATGCTTTAGACTGTATCTAAACCTGCTCCAACATGGACTGACATTCTGGCCTACTTTCAGCCGATGCGACTTGTCTGTCGCTGAACAGTCGCTTTTTATGTATTCAGCACCTATGTATAATGTTGTAAAAATGCTCTAGAAGCTAAAGTCGCAGAAATGTCGCACATATTTGGCCTGCAACTTTCTGTGCGACAAATTCAGACAGGAAAAATCAGTATAAATCCTTAGAAAATTATCCCCCAGTGTCTCCATCTGCTGGCGGTATTGAATAAGCATTGCTGCACTGATGGGGTATGCATTAGACGAAAAAAAAGAAGAAAAAGAAGAATAATACGCCCAGAAAAGAGGCGAAAAGGAGAAAAACGTAAAAAAACGTGAAAAAAAAGTAAGAGGAAGAGAAGGGAAAAAAAGGTGGAAATGGGTTTAAAAGTGATTTCGGCGGAGAAATATATATATATATATATATATATATATATATATATATATATATACGCGCACACACACACATATATATAAACGTATTCTCCGTTGAGATATTGCAGCCGCTGCTGTGTCCAGGCCCAGGAGCCTTAGCACTGTGCTATGATGTCACTCAATACCACTGACATCACTAGGTGTAAACAACATCTCTCCTTTGCTGTGTATGTGACTATGGAGCTGTTTGGTGATGTCGTCTATTACGGCCTTCATAGAAGCAACAGGAGATTGTTGCATCCATCTAGAACCCTCAGAACTACAGTGCTATGATGTCACTCACTTCCACAGGCCTTGCAGAGTGTAAACAACAACAACCCAGCTTTGTTGTGTATGTAACCATAGGGATTTGTGATGTCACCTAGAACCTTCACAGCAGCGACAGCTTTATGAGGAGCATCAGCACTGCTCTGCCTGAGCAGAACCATCACCGCCATAGGTTGTCAAATAACCCGGATTTAACCCACACAGGTAAGTCCAATGGGGTGCAGGCATGTCCTCTATGCTTACAGCTTCCCGTGGGTGTTGGTTTGATACCGTTTGGGGACAGCCAAGGAGGCATCTGCAGGCAACAAAGGTAGGTGTGTGCTTGTGTGTGTGTTTCCTATGCAGATCCTAAGCCCAGTGTCACATGCAAGTAGGAGGAGTAAGAAGGGTTCCTGGCAAATCCGGGTTATGGATTGCATTTAAAAAGGCCCCGTGGGAGTGCAATGGGCCCCTGTCTTGCTGCTTAGCAATAATGGTATGGGTTTAGGTTCTGCTGTGTGTACTGGTGGTTGACTGCCCCCCAGCCCAGAGTGTGCATGGAAAATTGTCTGGCAGCCTCCCTGACAGCAAGCAGTGATAGTGCCCATGAAGGGGACCTTGTTGGGCCCGCCCCTTTCACGGTTATCGCTTCTCGGCCTTTTGGCTAAGATCAAGTGTAGTATCTGTTCTTATCAGTTTAATATCTGATACGTCCCCTATCTGGGGACCATATATTAAATGGATTTTTGAGAACGGGGGCTGATTTCGAAGCTTGCTTCCGTCGCCCTATGCATTGACCCGATATGGCAGTATCTTCGGGTACAGTGCACCACCCCCTTACAGGGTTAAAAAGAAAGATTCCTACTTTCATTGCTACCTGCTTGCTGGCTAGCCAGCTAGCCAGCCCTGTGGGCCTTGCTGCTGCTGCTTCTGCAGCCAAAAAACAAAAGGTGGTGCTGCTGCTGCTTCTGCTGCTTCTGCTTCTGCTTGTGTCTGGCCGCTGTTGGAGCGTCCAGGCACAGGACTTCTGCTGCTGCTGACTAAATGGCCTCCTTAATTGGATCATTTGAGTAGCCAGCACACCTGTGCAGGTAGGGCATGACATGATAGGCAGCTGCCTTGATAGCGGGTGGGTGCTGAATGTTCCTAATTGACAAAATAAGATTAATGCTTATGAAGAAATATAAAATCTCATCCCTTCCCCAATATCGCGCCACACCCCTACCCCTTAATTCCCTGGTTGAACTTGATGGACATATGTCTTTTTTCGACCGTACTAACTATGTAACTATGTAACATAACATGGGGGGGGGGTCTCCTGGCTGTTCACACAGGTGTGTCATTGCTGTACATTGACCATGCATTGCTTCTGTGGTATTGCAAAGGCAAAGACAAATGCTTCCAGCCATCCATTGCACTAATGGATTGGTCATCAGCTGGCTGTCTATGTCCCGCATCAATATAGACCAAAGTACAGAGGGTTAGGCTATGCTATTGTGCACCTACCTGATGCATCAGAAGGTGCGAGGCCCTTGCTAAATTCTGTGCACAGACTTTGAGATCTATGCTTTAGACTGTATCTAAACCTGCTCCAACATGGACTGACATTCTGGCCTACTTTCAGCCGATGCGACTTGTCTGTCGCTGAACAGTCGCTTTTTATGTATTCAGCACCTATGTATAATGTTGTAAAAATGCTCTAGAAGCTAAAGTCGCAGAAATGTCGCACATATTTGGCCTGCAACTTTCTGTGCGACAAATTCAGACAGGAAAAATCAGTATAAATCCTTAGAAAATTATCCCCCAGTGTCTCCATCTGCTGGCGGTATTGAATAAGCATTGCTGCACTGATGGGGTATGCATTAGACGAAAAAAAAGAAGAAAAAGAAGAATAATACGCCCAGAAAAGAGGCGAAAAGGAGAAAAACGTAAAAAAACGTGAAAAAAAAGTAAGAGGAAGAGAAGGGAAAAAAAGGTGGAAATGGGTTTAAAAGTGATTTCGGCGGAGAAATATATATATATATATATATATATATATATATATATATATATACGCGCACACACACACATATATATAAACGTATTCTCCGTTGAGATATTGCAGCCGCTGCTGTGTCCAGGCCCAGGAGCCTTAGCACTGTGCTATGATGTCACTCAATACCACTGACATCACTAGGTGTAAACAACATCTCTCCTTTGCTGTGTATGTGACTATGGAGCTGTTTGGTGATGTCGTCTATTACGGCCTTCATAGAAGCAACAGGAGATTGTTGCATCCATCTAGAACCCTCAGAACTACAGTGCTATGATGTCACTCACTTCCACAGGCCTTGCAGAGTGTAAACAACAACAACCCAGCTTTGTTGTGTATGTAACCATAGGGATTTGTGATGTCACCTAGAACCTTCACAGCAGCGACAGCTTTATGAGGAGCATCAGCACTGCTCTGCCTGAGCAGAACCATCACCGCCATAGGTTGTCAAATAACCCGGATTTAACCCACACAGGTAAGTCCAATGGGGTGCAGGCATGTCCTCTATGCTTACAGCTTCCCGTGGGTGTTGGTTTGATACCGTTTGGGGACAGCCAAGGAGGCATCTGCAGGCAACAAAGGTAGGTGTGTGCTTGTGTGTGTGTTTCCTATGCAGATCCTAAGCCCAGTGTCACATGCAAGTAGGAGGAGTAAGAAGGGTTCCTGGCAAATCCGGGTTATGGATTGCATTTAAAAAGGCCCCGTGGGAGTGCAATGGGCCCCTGTCTTGCTGCTTAGCAATAATGGTATGGGTTTAGGTTCTGCTGTGTGTACTGGTGGTTGACTGCCCCCCAGCCCAGAGTGTGCATGGAAAATTGTCTGGCAGCCTCCCTGACAGCAAGCAGTGATAGTGCCCATGAAGGGGACCTTGTTGGGCCCGCCCCTTTCACGGTTATCGCTTCTCGGCCTTTTGGCTAAGATCAAGTGTAGTATCTGTTCTTATCAGTTTAATATCTGATACGTCCCCTATCTGGGGACCATATATTAAATGGATTTTTGAGAACGGGGGCTGATTTCGAAGCTTGCTTCCGTCGCCCTATGCATTGACCCGATATGGCAGTATCTTCGGGTACAGTGCACCACCCCCTTACAGGGTTAAAAAGAAAGATTCCTACTTTCATTGCTACCTGCTTGCTGGCTAGCCAGCTAGCCAGCCCTGTGGGCCTTGCTGCTGCTGCTTCTGCAGCCAAAAAACAAAAGGTGGTGCTGCTGCTGCTTCTGCTGCTTCTGCTTCTGCTTGTGTCTGGCCGCTGTTGGAGCGTCCAGGCACAGGACTTCTGCTGCTGCTGACTAAATGGCCTCCTTAATTGGATCATTTGAGTAGCCAGCACACCTGTGCAGGTAGGGCATGACATGATAGGCAGCTGCCTTGATAGCGGGTGGGTGCTGAATGTTCCTAATTGACAAAATAAGATTAATGCTTATGAAGAAATATAAAATCTCATCCCTTCCCCAATATCGCGCCACACCCCTACCCCTTAATTCCCTGGTTGAACTTGATGGACATATGTCTTTTTTCGACCGTACTAACTATGTAACTATGTAACATAACATGGGGGGGGGGTCTCCTGGCTGTTCACACAGGTGTGTCATTGCTGTACATTGACCATGCATTGCTTCTGTGGTATTGCAAAGGCAAAGACAAATGCTTCCAGCCATCCATTGCACTAATGGATTGGTCATCAGCTGGCTGTCTATGTCCCGCATCAATATAGACCAAAGTACAGAGGGTTAGGCTATGCTATTGTGCACCTACCTGATGCATCAGAAGGTGCGAGGCCCTTGCTAAATTCTGTGCACAGACTTTGAGATCTATGCTTTAGACTGTATCTAAACCTGCTCCAACATGGACTGACATTCTGGCCTACTTTCAGCCGATGCGACTTGTCTGTCGCTGAACAGTCGCTTTTTATGTATTCAGCACCTATGTATAATGTTGTAAAAATGCTCTAGAAGCTAAAGTCGCAGAAATGTCGCACATATTTGGCCTGCAACTTTCTGTGCGACAAATTCAGACAGGAAAAATCAGTATAAATCCTTAGAAAATTATCCCCCAGTGTCTCCATCTGCTGGCGGTATTGAATAAGCATTGCTGCACTGATGGGGTATGCATTAGACGAAAAAAAAGAAGAAAAAGAAGAATAATACGCCCAGAAAAGAGGCGAAAAGGAGAAAAACGTAAAAAAACGTGAAAAAAAAGTAAGAGGAAGAGAAGGGAAAAAAAGGTGGAAATGGGTTTAAAAGTGATTTCGGCGGAGAAATATATATATATATATATATATATATATATATATATATACGCGCACACACACACATATATATAAACGTATTCTCCGTTGAGATATTGCAGCCGCTGCTGTGTCCAGGCCCAGGAGCCTTAGCACTGTGCTATGATGTCACTCAATACCACTGACATCACTAGGTGTAAACAACATCTCTCCTTTGCTGTGTATGTGACTATGGAGCTGTTTGGTGATGTCGTCTATTACGGCCTTCATAGAAGCAACAGGAGATTGTTGCATCCATCTAGAACCCTCAGAACTACAGTGCTATGATGTCACTCACTTCCACAGGCCTTGCAGAGTGTAAACAACAACAACCCAGCTTTGTTGTGTATGTAACCATAGGGATTTGTGATGTCACCTAGAACCTTCACAGCAGCGACAGCTTTATGAGGAGCATCAGCACTGCTCTGCCTGAGCAGAACCATCACCGCCATAGGTTGTCAAATAACCCGGATTTAACCCACACAGGTAAGTCCAATGGGGTGCAGGCATGTCCTCTATGCTTACAGCTTCCCGTGGGTGTTGGTTTGATACCGTTTGGGGACAGCCAAGGAGGCATCTGCAGGCAACAAAGGTAGGTGTGTGCTTGAGTGTGTTTCCTATGCAGATCCTAAGCCCAGTGTCACATGCAAGTAGGAGGAGTAAGAAGGGTTCCTGGCAAATCCGGGTTATGGATTGCATTTAAAAAGGCCCCGTGGGAGTGCAATGGGCCCCTGTCTTGCTGCTTAGCAATAATGGTATGGGTTTAGGTTCTGCTGTGTGTACTGGTGGTTGACTGCCCCCCAGCCCAGAGTGTGCATGGAAAATTGTCTGGCAGCCTCCCTGACAGCAAGCAGTGATAGTGCCCATGAAGGGGACCTTGTTGGGCCCGCCCCTTTCACGGTTATCGCTTCTCGGCCTTTTGGCTAAGATCAAGTGTAGTATCTGTTCTTATCAGTTTAATATCTGATACGTCCCCTATCTGGGGACCATATATTAAATGGATTTTTGAGAACGGGGGCTGATTTCGAAGCTTGCTTCCGTCGCCCTATGCATTGACCCGATATGGCAGTATCTTCGGGTACAGTGCACCACCCCCTTACAGGGTTAAAAAGAAAGATTCCTACTTTCATTGCTACCTGCTTGCTGGCTAGCCAGCTAGCCAGCCCTGTGGGCCTTGCTGCTGCTGCTTCTGCAGCCAAAAAACAAAAGGTGGTGCTGCTGCTGCTTCTGCTGCTTCTGCTTCTGCTTGTGTCTGGCCGCTGTTGGAGCGTCCAGGCACAGGACTTCTGCTGCTGCTGACTAAATGGCCTCCTTAATTGGATCATTTGAGTAGCCAGCACACCTGTGCAGGTAGGGCATGACATGATAGGCAGCTGCCTTGATAGCGGGTGGGTGCTGAATGTTCCTAATTGACAAAATAAGATTAATGCTTATGAAGAAATATAAAATCTCATCCCTTCCCCAATATCGCGCCACACCCCTACCCCTTAATTCCCTGGTTGAACGTGATGGACATATGTCTTTTTTCGACCGTACTAACTATGTAACTATGTAACATAACATGGGGGGGGGGGGGTCTCCTGGCTGTTCACACAGGTGTGTCATTGCTGTACATTGACCATGCATTGCTTCTGTGGTATTGCAAAGGCAAAGACAAATGCTTCCAGCCATCCATTGCACTAATGGATTGGTCATCAGCTGGCTGTCTATGTCCCGCATCAATATAGACCAAAGTACAGAGGGTTAGGCTATGCTATTGTGCACCTACCTGATGCATCAGAAGGTGCGAGGCCCTTGCTAAATTCTGTGCACAGACTTTGAGATCTATGCTTTAGACTGTATCTAAACCTGCTCCAACATGGACTGACATTCTGGCCTACTTTCAGCCGATGCGACTTGTCTGTCGCTGAACAGTCGCTTTTTATGTATTCAGCACCTATGTATAATGTTGTAAAAATGCTCTAGAAGCTAAAGTCGCAGAAATGTCACACATATTTGGCCTGCAACTTTCTGTGCGACAAATTCAGACAGGAAAAATCAGTATAAATCCTTAGAAAATTATCCCCCAGTGTCTCCATCTGCTGGCGGTATTGAATAAGCATTGCTGCACTGATGGGGTATGCATTAGACGAAAAAAAAGAAGAAAAAGAAGAATAATACGCCCAGAAAAGAGGCGAAAAGGAGAAAAACGTAAAAAAACGTGAAAAAAAAGTAAGAGGAAGAGAAGGGAAAAAAAGGTGGAAATGGGTTTAAAAGTGATTTCGGCGGAGAAATATATATATATATATATATATATATATATATATATATATATATATATGCGCACACACACACATAGATATAAACGTATTCTCCGTTGAGATATTGCAGCCGCTGCTGTGTCCAGGCCCAGGAGCCTTAGCACTGTGCTGTGATGTCACTCAATACCACTGACATCACTAGGTGTAAACAACATCTCTCCTTTGCTGTGTATGTGACTATGGAGCTGTTTGGTGATGTCGTCTATTACGGCCTTCATAGAAGCAACAGGAGATTGTTGCATCCATCTTGAACCCTCAGAACTACAGTGCTATGATGTCACTCACTTCCACAGGCCTTGCAGAGTGTAAACAACAACAACCCAGCTTTGTTGTGTATGTAACCAAAGGGATTTGTGATGTCACCTAGAACCTTCACAGCAGCGACAGCTTTATGAGGAGCATCAGCACTGCTCTGCCTGAGCAGAACCATCACCGCCATAGGTTGTCAAATAACCCGGATTTAACCCACACAGGTAAGTCCAATGGGGTGCAGGCATGTCCTCTATGCTTACAGCTTCCCGTGGGTGTTGGTTTGATACCGTTTGGGGACAGCCAAGGAGGCATCTGCAGGCAACAAAGGTAGGTGTGTGCTTGTGTGTGTGTTTCCTATGCAGATCCTAAGCCCAGTGTCACATGCAAGTAGGAGGAGTAAGAAGGGTTCCTGGCAAATCCGGGTTATGGATTGCATTTAAAAAGGCCCCGTGGGAGTGCAATGGGCCCCTGTCTTGCTGCTTAGCAATAATGGTATGGGTTTAGGTTCTGCTGTGTGTACTGGTGGTTGACTGCCCCCCAGCCCAGAGTGTGCATGGAAAATTGTCTGGCAGCCTCCCTGACAGCAAGCAGTGATAGTGCCCATGAAGGGGACCTTGTTGGGCCCGCCCCTTTCACGGTTATCGCTTCTCGGCCTTTTGGCTAAGATCAAGTGTAGTATCTGTTCTTATCAGTTTAATATCTGATACGTCCCCTATCTGGGGACCATATATTAAATGGATTTTTGAGAACGGGGGCCGATTTCGAAGCTTGCTTCCGTCGCCCTATGCATTGACCCGATATGGCAGTATCTTCGGGTACAGTGCACCACCCCCTTACAGGGTTAAAAAGAAAGATTCCTACTTTCATTGCTACCTGCTTGCTGGCTAGCCAGCTAGCCAGCCCTGTGGGCCTTGCTGCTGCTGCAGCCAATAAACAAAAGGTGGTGCTGCTGCTGCTTCTGCTGCTTCTGCTTCTGCTTGTGTCTGGCCCCTGTTGGAGCGTCCAGGCACAGGACTTCTGCTGCTGCTGACTAAATGGCCTCCTTAATTGGATCATTTGAGTAGCCAGCACACCTGTGCAGGTAGGGCATGACATGATAGGCAGCTGCCTTGATAGCGGGTGGGTGCTGAATGTTCCTAATTGACAAAATAAGATTAATGCTTATGAAGAAATATAAAATCTCATCCCTTCCCCAATATCGCGCCACACCCCTACCCCTTAATTCCCTGGTTGAACGTGATGGACATATGTCTTTTTTCGACCGTACTAACTATGTAACTATGTAACATAACATGGGGGGGGGGGGGTCTCCTGGCTGTTCACACAGGTGTGTCATTGCTGTACATTGACCATGCATTGCTTCTGTGGTATTGCAAAGGCAAAGACAAATGCTTCCAGCCATCCATTGCACTAATGGATTGGTCATCAGCTGGCTGTCTATGTCCCGCATCAATATAGACCAAAGTACAGAGGGTTAGGCTATGCTATTGTGCACCTACCTGATGCATCAGAAGGTGCGAGGCCCTTGCTAAATTCTGTGCACAGACTTTGAGATCTATGCTTTAGACTGTATCTAAACCTGCTCCAACATGGACTGACATTCTGGCCTACTTTCAGCCGATGCGACTTGTCTGTCGCTGAACAGTCGCTTTTTATGTATTCAGCACCTATGTATAATGTTGTAAAAATGCTCTAGAAGCTAAAGTCGCAGAAATGTCACACATATTTGGCCTGCAACTTTCTGTGCGACAAATTCAGACAGGAAAAATCAGTATAAATCCTTAGAAAATTATCCCCCAGTGTCTCCATCTGCTGGCGGTATTGAATAAGCATTGCTGCACTGATGGGGTATGCATTAGACGAAAAAAAAGAAGAAAAAGAAGAATAATACGCCCAGAAAAGAGGCGAAAAGGAGAAAAACGTAAAAAAACGTGAAAAAAAAGTAAGAGGAAGAGAAGGGAAAAAAAGGTGGAAATGGGTTTAAAAGTGATTTCGGCGGAGAAATATATATATATATATATATATATATATATATATATATATATATATATATGCGCACACACACACATAGATATAAACGTATTCTCCGTTGAGATATTGCAGCCGCTGCTGTGTCCAGGCCCAGGAGCCTTAGCACTGTGCTGTGATGTCACTCAATACCACTGACATCACTAGGTGTAAACAACATCTCTCCTTTGCTGTGTATGTGACTATGGAGCTGTTTGGTGATGTCGTCTATTACGGCCTTCATAGAAGCAACAGGAGATTGTTGCATCCATCTTGAACCCTCAGAACTACAGTGCTATGATGTCACTCACTTCCACAGGCCTTGCAGAGTGTAAACAACAACAACCCAGCTTTGTTGTGTATGTAACCAAAGGGATTTGTGATGTCACCTAGAACCTTCACAGCAGCGACAGCTTTATGAGGAGCATCAGCACTGCTCTGCCTGAGCAGAACCATCACCGCCATAGGTTGTCAAATAACCCGGATTTAACCCACACAGGTAAGTCCAATGGGGTGCAGGCATGTCCTCTATGCTTACAGCTTCCCGTGGGTGTTGGTTTGATACCGTTTGGGGACAGCCAAGGAGGCATCTGCAGGCAACAAAGGTAGGTGTGTGCTTGTGTGTGTGTTTCCTATGCAGATCCTAAGCCCAGTGTCACATGCAAGTAGGAGGAGTAAGAAGGGTTCCTGGCAAATCCGGGTTATGGATTGCATTTAAAAAGGCCCCGTGGGAGTGCAATGGGCCCCTGTCTTGCTGCTTAGCAATAATGGTATGGGTTTAGGTTCTGCTGTGTGTACTGGTGGTTGACTGCCCCCCAGCCCAGAGTGTGCATGGAAAATTGTCTGGCAGCCTCCCTGACAGCAAGCAGTGATAGTGCCCATGAAGGGGACCTTGTTGGGCCCGCCCCTTTCACGGTTATCGCTTCTCGGCCTTTTGGCTAAGATCAAGTGTAGTATCTGTTCTTATCAGTTTAATATCTGATACGTCCCCTATCTGGGGACCATATATTAAATGGATTTTTGAGAACGGGGGCCGATTTCGAAGCTTGCTTCCGTCGCCCTATGCATTGACCCGATATGGCAGTATCTTCGGGTACAGTGCACCACCCCCTTACAGGGTTAAAAAGAAAGATTCCTACTTTCATTGCTACCTGCTTGCTGGCTAGCCAGCTAGCCAGCCCTGTGGGCCTTGCTGCTGCTGCAGCCAATAAACAAAAGGTGGTGCTGCTGCTGCTTCTGCTGCTTCTGCTTCTGCTTGTGTCTGGCCCCTGTTGGAGCGTCCAGGCACAGGACTTCTGCTGCTGCTGACTAAATGGCCTCCTTAATTGGATCATTTGAGTAGCCAGCACACCTGTGCAGGTAGGGCATGACATGATAGGCAGCTGCCTTGATAGCGGGTGGGTGCTGAATGTTCCTAATTGACAAAATAAGATTAATGCTTATGAAGAAATATAAAATCTCATCCCTTCCCCAATATCGCGCCACACCCCTACCCCTTAATTCCCTGGTTGAACGTGATGGACATATGTCTTTTTTCGACCGTACTAACTATGTAACTATGTAACATAACATGGGGGGGGGGGGGGGTCTCCTGGCTGTTCACACAGGTGTGTCATTGCTGTACATTGACCATGCATTGCTTCTGTGGTATTGCAAAGGCAAAGACAAATGCTTCCAGCCATCCATTGCACTAATGGATTGGTCATCAGCTGGCTGTCTATGTCCCGCATCAATATAGACCAAAGTACAGAGGGTTAGGCTATGCTATTGTGCACCTACCTGATGCATCAGAAGGTGCGAGGCCCTTGCTAAATTCTGTGCACAGACTTTGAGATCTATGCTTTAGACTGTATCTAAACCTGCTCCAACATGGACTGACATTCTGGCCTACTTTCAGCCGATGCGACTTGTCTGTCGCTGAACAGTCGCTTTTTATGTATTCAGCACCTATGTATAATGTTGTAAAAATGCTCTAGAAGCTAAAGTCGCAGAAATGTCACACATATTTGGCCTGCAACTTTCTGTGCGACAAATTCAGACAGGAAAAATCAGTATAAATCCTTAGAAAATTATCCCCCAGTGTCTCCATCTGCTGGCGGTATTGAATAAGCATTGCTGCACTGATGGGGTATGCATTAGACGAAAAAAAAGAAGAAAAAGAAGAATAATACGCCCAGAAAAGAGGCGAAAAGGAGAAAAACGTAAAAAAACGTGAAAAAAAAGTAAGAGGAAGAGAAGGGAAAAAAAGGTGGAAATGGGTTTAAAAGTGATTTCGGCGGAGAAATATATATATATATATATATATATATATATATATATATATGCGCACACACACACATAGATATAAACGTATTCTCCGTTGAGATATTGCAGCCGCTGCTGTGTCCAGGCCCAGGAGCCTTAGCACTGTGCTGTGATGTCACTCAATACCACTGACATCACTAGGTGTAAACAACATCTCTCCTTTGCTGTGTATGTGACTATGGAGCTGTTTGGTGATGTCGTCTATTACGGCCTTCATAGAAGCAACAGGAGATTGTTGCATCCATCTTGAACCCTCAGAACTACAGTGCTATGATGTCACTCACTTCCACAGGCCTTGCAGAGTGTAAACAACAACAACCCAGCTTTGTTGTGTATGTAACCAAAGGGATTTGTGATGTCACCTAGAACCTTCACAGCAGCGACAGCTTTATGAGGAGCATCAGCACTGCTCTGCCTGAGCAGAACCATCACCGCCATAGGTTGTCAAATAACCCGGATTTAACCCACACAGGTAAGTCCAATGGGGTGCAGGCATGTCCTCTATGCTTACAGCTTCCCGTGGGTGTTGGTTTGATACCGTTTGGGGACAGCCAAGGAGGCATCTGCAGGCAACAAAGGTAGGTGTGTGCTTGTGTGTGTGTTTCCTATGCAGATCCTAAGCCCAGTGTCACATGCAAGTAGGAGGAGTAAGAAGGGTTCCTGGCAAATCCGGGTTATGGATTGCATTTAAAAAGGCCCCGTGGGAGTGCAATGGGCCCCTGTCTTGCTGCTTAGCAATAATGGTATGGGTTTAGGTTCTGCTGTGTGTACTGGTGGTTGACTGCCCCCCAGCCCAGAGTGTGCATGGAAAATTGTCTGGCAGCCTCCCTGACAGCAAGCAGTGATAGTGCCCATGAAGGGGACCTTGTTGGGCCCGCCCCTTTCACGGTTATCGCTTCTCGGCCTTTTGGCTAAGATCAAGTGTAGTATCTGTTCTTATCAGTTTAATATCTGATACGTCCCCTATCTGGGGACCATATATTAAATGGATTTTTGAGAACGGGGGCCGATTTCGAAGCTTGCTTCCGTCGCCCTATGCATTGACCCGATATGGCAGTATCTTCGGGTACAGTGCACCACCCCCTTACAGGGTTAAAAAGAAAGATTCCTACTTTCATTGCTACCTGCTTGCTGGCTAGCCAGCTAGCCAGCCCTGTGGGCCTTGCTGCTGCTGCAGCCAATAAACAAAAGGTGGTGCTGCTGCTGCTTCTGCTGCTTCTGCTTCTGCTTGTGTCTGGCCCCTGTTGGAGCGTCCAGGCACAGGACTTCTGCTGCTGCTGACTAAATGGCCTCCTTAATTGGATCATTTGAGTAGCCAGCACACCTGTGCAGGTAGGGCATGACATGATAGGCAGCTGCCTTGATAGCGGGTGGGTGCTGAATGTTCCTAATTGACAAAATAAGATTAATGCTTATGAAGAAATATAAAATCTCATCCCTTCCCCAATATCGCGCCACACCCCTACCCCTTAATTCCCTGGTTGAACGTGATGGACATATGTCTTTTTTCGACCGTACTAACTATGTAACTATGTAACATAACATGGGGGGGGGGGGGGTCTCCTGGCTGTTCACACAGGTGTGTCATTGCTGTACATTGACCATGCATTGCTTCTGTGGTATTGCAAAGGCAAAGACAAATGCTTCCAGCCATCCATTGCACTAATGGATTGGTCATCAGCTGGCTGTCTATGTCCCGCATCAATATAGACCAAAGTACAGAGGGTTAGGCTATGCTATTGTGCACCTACCTGATGCATCAGAAGGTGCGAGGCCCTTGCTAAATTCTGTGCACAGACTTTGAGATCTATGCTTTAGACTGTATCTAAACCTGCTCCAACATGGACTGACATTCTGGCCTACTTTCAGCCGATGCGACTTGTCTGTCGCTGAACAGTCGCTTTTTATGTATTCAGCACCTATGTATAATGTTGTAAAAATGCTCTAGAAGCTAAAGTCGCAGAAATGTCACACATATTTGGCCTGCAACTTTCTGTGCGACAAATTCAGACAGGAAAAATCAGTATAAATCCTTAGAAAATTATCCCCCAGTGTCTCCATCTGCTGGCGGTATTGAATAAGCATTGCTGCACTGATGGGGTATGCATTAGACGAAAAAAAAGAAGAAAAAGAAGAATAATACGCCCAGAAAAGAGGCGAAAAGGAGAAAAACGTAAAAAAACGTGAAAAAAAAGTAAGAGGAAGAGAAGGGAAAAAAAGGTGGAAATGGGTTTAAAAGTGATTTCGGCGGAGAAATATATATATATATATATATATATATATATATATATATATATGCGCACACACACACATAGATATAAACGTATTCTCCGTTGAGATATTGCAGCCGCTGCTGTGTCCAGGCCCAGGAGCCTTAGCACTGTGCTGTGATGTCACTCAATACCACTGACATCACTAGGTGTAAACAACATCTCTCCTTTGCTGTGTATGTGACTATGGAGCTGTTTGGTGATGTCGTCTATTACGGCCTTCATAGAAGCAACAGGAGATTGTTGCATCCATCTTGAACCCTCAGAACTACAGTGCTATGATGTCACTCACTTCCACAGGCCTTGCAGAGTGTAAACAACAACAACCCAGCTTTGTTGTGTATGTAACCAAAGGGATTTGTGATGTCACCTAGAACCTTCACAGCAGCGACAGCTTTATGAGGAGCATCAGCACTGCTCTGCCTGAGCAGAACCATCACCGCCATAGGTTGTCAAATAACCCGGATTTAACCCACACAGGTAAGTCCAATGAGGTGCAGGCATGTCCTCTATGCTTACAGCTTCCCGTGGGTGTTGGTTTGATACCGTTTGGGGACAGCCAAGGAGGCATCTGCAGGCAACAAAGGTAGGTGTGTGCTTGTGTGTGTGTTTCCTATGCAGATCCTAAGCCCAGTGTCACATGCAAGTAGGAGGAGTAAGAAGGGTTCCTGGCAAATCCGGGTTATGGATTGCATTTAAAAAGGCCCCGTGGGAGTGCAATGGGCCCCTGTCTTGCTGCTTAGCAATAATGGTATGGGTTTAGGTTCTGCTGTGTGTACTGGTGGTTGACTGCCCCCCAGCCCAGAGTGTGCATGGAAAATTGTCTGGCAGCCTCCCTGACAGCAAGCAGTGATAGTGCCCATGAAGGGGACCTTGTTGGGCCCGCCCCTTTCACGGTTATCGCTTCTCGGCCTTTTGGCTAAGATCAAGTGTAGTATCTGTTCTTATCAGTTTAATATCTGATACGTCCCCTATCTGGGGACCATATATTAAATGGATTTTTGAGAACGGGGGCCGATTTCGAAGCTTGCTTCCGTCGCCCTATGCATTGACCCGATATGGCAGTATCTTCGGGTACAGTGCACCACCCCCTTACAGGGTTAAAAAGAAAGATTCCTACTTTCATTGCTACCTGCTTGCTGGCTAGCCAGCTAGCCAGCCCTGTGGGCCTTGCTGCTGCTGCAGCCAATAAACAAAAGGTGGTGCTGCTGCTGCTTCTGCTGCTTCTGCTTCTGCTTGTGTCTGGCCCCTGTTGGAGCGTCCAGGCACAGGACTTCTGCTGCTGCTGACTAAATGGCCTCCTTA
>NW_026609732.1:0-25625 GCF_029499605.1 Hyla sarda
CAATGAACTCCTCCAACCATCCAGGAGCCGAATCCTCTTCATGAGACATCCTGACACTTCCAGGTATCCAACATTCTCTACAATGAACTCCTCCAACCATCCAGGAGCCGAATCCTCTTCAGGAGACATCCTGACACTTCCAGGTATCCAACATTCTCTACAATGAACTCCTCCAACCATCCAGGTGCCGAATCCTCTTCATGAGACATCCTGACACTTCCAGGTATCCAACCATTCTCTACAATGAACTCCTCCAACCATCCAGGAGCCGAATCCTCTTCATGAGACATCCTGACACTTCCAGGTATCCAACCATTCTCTACAATGAACTCCTCCAACCATCCAGGAGCCGAATCCTCTTCAGGAGACATCCTGACACTTCCAGGTATCCAACCATTCTCTACAATGAACTCCTCCAACCATCCAGGAGCCGAATCCTCTTCATGAGACATCCTGACACTTCCAGGTATCCAACCATTCTCTACAATGAACTCCTCCAACCATCCAGGAGCCGAATCCTCTTCATGAGCATCCTGACACTTCCAGGTATCCAACCATTCTCTACAATGAACTCCTCCAACCATCCAGGAGCCGAATCCTCTTCATGAGACATCCTGACACTTCAGGTATCCAACATTCTCTACAATGAACTCCTCCAACCATCCAGGAGCCGAATCCTCTTCATGAGACATCCTGACACTTCCAGGTATCCAACATTCTCTACAATGAACTCCTCCAACCATCCAGGAGCCGAATCCTCTTCAGGAGACATCCTGACACTTCCAGGTATCCAACATTCTCTACAATGAACTCCTCCAACCATCCAGGTGCCGAATCCTCTTCATGAGACATCCTGACACTTCCAGGTATCCAACCATTCTCTACAATGAACTTCTCCAACCATCCATGAGCCGAATCCTCTTCATGAGACATCCTGACACTTCCAGGTATCCAACATTCTCTACAATGAACTCCTCCAACCATCCAGGAGCCGAATCCTCTTCAGGAGACATCCTGACACTTCCAGGTATCCAACCATTCTCTACAATGAACTCCTCCAACCATCCAGGAGCCGAATCCTCTTCATGAGACATCCTGACACTTCCAGGTATCCAACCATTCTCTACAATGAACTCCTCCAACCATCCAGGAGCCGAATCCTCTTCATGAGGCATCCTGACACTTCCAGGTATCCAACCATTCTCTACAATGAACTTCTCCAACCATCCATGAGCCGAATCCTCTTCATGAGACATCCTGACACTTCCAGGTATCCAACCATTCTCTACAATGAACTCCTCCAACCATCCAGAAGCCGAATCCTCTTCATGAGGCATCCTGACACTTCCAGGTATCCAACCATTCTCTACAATGAACTTCTCCAACCATCCAGGAGCCGAATCCTCTTCATGAGACATCCTGACACTTCCAGGTATCCAATATTCTCTACAATGAACTCCTCCAACCATCCAGGAGCCGAATCCTCTTCATCAGACATCCTGACACTTCCAGGTATCCAACATTCTCTACAATGAACTCCTCCAACCATCCAGGAGCCGAATCCTCTTCATGAGACATCCTGACACTTCCAGGTATCCAACATTCTCTACAATGAACTTCTCCAACCATCCAGGAGCCGAATCCTCTTCATGAGACATCCTGACACTTCCAGGTATCCAACATTCTCTACAATGAACTCCTCCAACCATCCAGGAGCCGAATCCTCTTCAGGAGACATCCTGACACTTCCAGGTATCCAACATTCTCTACAATGAACTCCTCCAACCATCCAGGTGCCGAATCCTCTTCATGAGACATCCTGACACTTCCAGGTATCCAACCATTCTCTACAATGAACTCCTCCAACCATCCAGGAGCCGAATCCTCTTCATGAGGCATCCTGACACTTCCAGGTATCCAACCATTCTCTACAATGAACTTCTCCAACCATCCATGAGCCGAATCCTCTTCATGAGACATCCTGACACTTCCAGGTATCCAACCATTCTCTACAATGAACTCCTCCAACCATCCAGGAGCCGAATCCTCTTCATGAGGCATCCTGACACTTCCAGGTATCCAACCATTCTCTACAATGAACTTCTCCAACCATCCAGGAGCCGAATCCTCTTCATGAGACATCCTGACACTTCCAGGTATCCAATATTCTCTACAATGAACTCCTCCAACCATCCAGGAGCCGAATCCTCTTCATGAGACATCCTGACACTTCCAGGTATCCAACATTCTCTACAATGAACTCCTCCAACCATCCAGAAGCCGAATCCTCTTCATGAGACATCCTGACACTTCCAGGTATCCAACATTCTCTACAATGAACTTCTCCAACCATCCAGGAGCCGAATCCTCTTCATGAGACATCCTGACACTTCCAGGTATCCAACATTCTCTACAATGAACTCCTCCAACCATCCAGGAGCCGAATCCTCTTCATGAGACATCCTGACACTTCCAGGTATCCAACCATTCTCTACAATGAACTCCTCCAACCATCCAGGAGCCGAATCCTCTTCATGAGGCATCCTGACACTTCCAGGTATCCAACCATTCTCTACAATGAACTTCTCCAACCATCCAGGAGCCGAATCCTCTTCATGAGACATCCTGACACTTCCAGGTATCCAATCATTCTCTACAATGAACTCCTCCAACCATCCAGGTGCCGAATCCTCTTCATGAGACATCCTGACACTTCCAGGTATCCAACCATTCTCTACAATGAACTTCTCCAACCATCCAGGAGCCGAATCCTCTTCATGAGACATCCTGACACTTCCAGGTATCCAACATTCTCTACAATGAACTCCTCCAACCATCCAGGAGCCGAATCCTCTTCATGAGACATCCTGACACTTCCAGGTATCCAACATTCTCTACAATGAACTCCTCCCACCATCCAGGTGCCGAATCCTCTTCATGAGACATCCTGACACTTCCAGGTATCCAACATTCTCTACAATGAACTCCTCCAACCATCCAGGAGCCGAATCCTCTTCATGAGACATCCTGACGCTTCCAGGTATCCAACATTCTCTACAATGAACTTCTCCAACCATCCAGGAGCCGAATCCTCTTCATGAGACATCCTGACACTTCCAGGTATCCAATATTCTCTACAATGAACTCCTCCAACCATCCAGGAGCCGAATCCTCTTCATGAGACATCCTGACACTTCCAGGTATCCAACATTCTCTACAATGAACTCCTCCAACCATCCAGGAGCCGAATCCTCTTCATAAGACATCCTGACACTTCCAGGTATCCAACATTCTCTACAATGAACTCCTCCAACCATCCAGGAGCCGAATCCTCTTCATGAGACATCCTGACACTTCCAGGTATCCAACATTCTCTACAATGAACTCCTCCAACCATCCAGGAGCCGAATCCTCTTCATAAGACATCCTGACACTTCCAGGTATCCAACATTCTCTACAATGAACTCCTCCAACCAACCAGGAGCTAAATCTTCTTCAGGAACCATCCTGGCACTAGCCGGAGCCAAAATTCTGTGCAGTGATGATGTTAGAATGGGAGGTCAGAGATCAGGATTGGACCCTGGAGAATCCAGCATGACAGGAAGACCAGCAGGAGTGTTGGAGGAGAAGGAGAAGAAGGGTAAACAGTAAATCTATAAAGTAGTTACATAAACTTGATGAATTTATCAACAAAGTTTAAAAAATTTATGAAATGTTGCAATTGTTCTTCAGTAACCATGGAAATGTCTGACTACAACAGTGGTCTCCAAATTGTGGACTTCCAGCTGTGGTAAAACTACAACCCCCAGCATGCCCAGACAGTCAACGGTAGTTTTGCAACAGCTGAAGGTTCACAGTTCACATGAGGCGGATTTATACGTAATGTGAACAGGTCCTGAGTGTTATGTATACACCTGCTAACTGTGTTTATTATAATACCGCCATACTGTGCTGCTTGATGTCCTCTTTTCCACTCAGGATTTTTTCTGTCCCCTGCCCTGGGCAGAAATAGATGGGGCAGAAGATGGTGACCCCATATACTTAGAATCTGCAGGGTCCCTTTAAGCCTTCAGATATGGCCTGTGTATATGGCGGGTGAGATGTTATATGGAGGGAGCGCTGCTCTGAAGATCGCTTGTGGTTACTTCGCTCTTCCTGTTTACCAGGGAACCTTATTTCTGTTCAGTAATCGACTGTTTTTCGCACATCTCGCTATTTTTGTCACTGCCGCGATCCACAATGAGAGGAAGTGACGGTTTCTGTGAAACGGCTGCAGCAGCGTCATCCTCAGGGGGCTGGGAGTATCACTGTATCACCACAGCTGAGATACCGCCGCATCTCCAATATGGGGCTGCTGATCATGTGGAGGTCACAGGATGAGAGTTATATAGTGGAGGAGCAGGGTCCACAGCAGTACAGAGTATTTCAGGAGAGGAGTGTGCTGATCATGTGGAGGTCACAGGGTGAGAGTTATATAGTAGAGGAGCAGGGTCCACAGCAGTACAGAGTATTTCAGGAGAGGAGTGTGCTGATCATGTGGAGGTCACAGGGGGAGAGTTATATAGTGGAGGAGCAGGGTCCACAGCAGTGCAGAGTATACAGGAGAGGAGTGTACTGATCATGTGGAGGTCACAGGGTGAGAGTTATATAGTGGAGGAGCAGGGTCCACAGCAGTACAGAGTATTTCAGGAGAGGAGTGTACTGATCATGTGGAGATCACAGGGTGAGAGTTATATAGTGTAGGAGCAGGGTCCACAGCAGTGCAGGGTATACAGGAGAGGAGTGTACTGATCATGTGGAGGTCACAGGGTGAGAGTTATATAGTGGAGGGGCAGGGTCCATAGCAGTACAGAGTATACAGGAGAGGAGTGTACTGATCATGTGGAGGTCACAGGGTGAGAGTTATATAGTGGAGGAGCAGGGTCCACAGCAGTACAGAGTATTTCAGGAGAGGAGTGTACTGATCATGTGGGGATCACAGGGTGAGAGTTATATAGTGGAGGAGCAGGGTCCACAGCAGTACAGAGTATTTCAGGAGAGGAGTGTACTGATCATGTGGAGGTCACAGGGGGAGAGTTATATAGTGGAGGAGCAGGGTCCACAGCAGTGCAGGGAATACAGGAGAGGAGTGTACTGATCATGTGGAGGTCACAGGGTGAGAGTTATATAGTGGAGGAGCAGGGTCCACAGCAGTGCAGGGAATACAGGAGAGGAGTGTACTGATCATGTGGAGATCACAGGGTGAGAGTTATATAGTAGACGAGCAGGGTGCACAGCAGTACAGAGTATTTCAGGAGAGGAGTGTGCTGATCATGTGGAGGTCACAGGGTGAGAGTTATATAGTAGAGGAGCAGCGTCCACAGCAGTACAGAGTATACAGGAGAGGAGTGTGCTGATCATGTGGAGGTCACATGGGGAGAGTTATATAGTGGAGGAGCAGGGTCCACAGCAGTACAGAGTATTTCAGGAGAGGAGTGTGCTGATCATGTGGAGGTCACAGGGGGAGAGTTATATAGTGGAGGAGCAGGGTCCACAGCAGTACAGAGTATTTCAGGAGAGGAGTGTACTGATCATGTGGGGATCACAGGGTGAGAGTTATATAGTGGATGAGCAGGGTCCACAGCAGTACAGAGTATTTCAGGAGAGGAGTGTACTGATCATGTAGAGGTCACAGGGTGAGAGTTATATAGTGGAGGAGCAGGGTGCACAGCAGTACAGAGTATTTCAGGAGAGGAATATACTGATCATGTGGAGGTCACAGGGTGAGAGTTATATAGTGGAGGAGCAGGGTCCACAGCAGTGCAGAGTATTTCAGGAGAGGAGTGTACTGATCATGTGGAGGTCACAGGGTGAGAGTTATATAGTGGAGGCGCAGGGTGCACAGCAGTACAGAGTATTTCAGGAGAGGAGTGTACTGATCATGTGGAGGTCACAGGATGAGAGTTATATAGTGGAGGAGCAGGGTCCACAGCAGTACAGAGTATTTCAGGAGAGGAGTGTACTTAAGGGGTGGGTGAAGACTTTCTGGATACATTGCATATAGTGACCGGGGGTGAAGAATTTCTGGATACATTGTATATAGTGACCGGGGGAGGGGGGGGGGAGACTTTCTGGATACATTGTATATAGTGATCGGAGGGTGAAGACTTTCTGGATACATTGTATATAGTGACCGGGGGGGGGGGGGGTGAAGACTTTCTGGATACATTGTATATAGTGATCGGGGGTGAAGACTTTCTGGATACATTGTATATAGTGACCGGGGGTGAAGACTTTCTGGATACATTGTATATAGTGACGGGGGGTGAAGACTTTCTGGATACATTGTATATAGTGACCGGGGGGGGGGGGTGAAGACTTTCTGGATACATTGTATATAGTGACCGGGGTGAAGACTTTCTGGATACATTGTATATAGTGACCGGGGTGAAGACTTTCTGGATACATTGTATATAGTGACAGGGGGTGAAGACTTTCTGGATACATTGTATATAGTGACCGGGGGTGAAGACTTTCTGGATACATTGTATATAGTGACCGGTGGTGAAGACTTTCTGGATACATTGTATATAGTGATCGGGGGTGAAGACTTTCTGGATACATTGTATATAGTGACCAGGGGTGAAAACTTTCTGGATACATTGTATATAGTGACCGGGGGTGAAGACTTTCTGGATACATTGTATATAGTGACCGGGGGTGAAGACTTTCTGGATACATTGTATATAGTGACCGGGGTGAAGACTTTCTGGATACATTGTATATAGTGATCGGGGGGTGAAGACTTTCTGGATACATTGTATATAGTGACCGGGGATGAAGACTCTCTGGATACATTGTATATAGTGATCGGGGGTGAAGACTTTCTGGATACATTGTATATAGTGACCGGGGGTGAAGACTTTCTGTATACATTATATATAGTGACCGGGGGGAAGACTTTCTGGATACATTGTATATAGTGACCGGGGGTGAAGACTTTCTGGATACATTGTATATAGTGACGGGGGGAAGACTTTCTGGATACATTGTATATAGTGACAGGGGGGGTGAAGACTTTCTGGATACATTGTATATAGTGACGGGGGGTGAAGACTTTCTGGATACATTGTATATAGTGACGGGGGGGTGAAGACTTTCTGGATACATTGTATATAGTGACCGGGGTGGGGGGGGTGAAGACTTTCTGGATACATTGCATATAGTGATCGGGGGTGAAGACTTTCTGGATACATTGTATATAGTGACCGGGGGTGAAGACTTTCTGGATACATTGTATATAGTGACCGGGGGTGAAGACTTTCTGGTTACATTGTATATAGTGACCGGGGGTGAAGACTTTCTGGATACATTGTATATAGTGACCGGGAGTGAAGACTTTCTGGATACACTGTATATAGTGACGGGGGGGGGGGGTGAAGACTTTCTGGATACATTGTATATAGTGACCGGGGGTGAAGACTTTCTGGATACATTGTATATAGTGACCGGGGGTGAAGACTTTCTGGATACATTGTATATAGTGACAGGGGGGGGGGAAAGACTTTCTGGATACATTGTATATAGTGACAGGGGGGGGGGAAAGACTTTCTGGATACATTGTATATAGTGACGGGGGGGGTGAAGACTTTCTGGATACATTGTATATAGTGACCGGGGGTGAAGACTTTCTGGATACATTGCATATAGTGACCGGGGGGTGAAAACTTTCTGGATACATTGTATATAGTGACCGGGGGTGAAGACTTTCTGGATACATTGTATATAGTGACCGGGGGAGAAGACTTTCTGAATACATTGTATATAGTGACCGGGAGTGAAGACTTTCTGGATACACTGTATATAGTGACGGGGGGGTGAAGACTTTCTGGATACATTGTATATAGTGACCGGGGGTGAAGACTTTCTGGATACATTGTATATAGTGACCGGGGGGTGAAGACTTTCTGGATACATTGTATATTGTGACCAGGGGGTGAAGACTTTCTGGATACATTGTATATAGTGATGGGGGGGGGGAAAGACTTTCTGGATACATTGTATATAGTGACTGGGGGGTGAAGACTTTCTGGATACATTGTATATAGTGACCGGGGTGAAGACTTTCTGGATACATTGTATATAGTGACTGGGGTGAAGACTTTCTGGATACATTGTATATTGTGACCAGGGGGTGAAGACTTTCTGGATACATTGTATATAGTGACGGGGGGGGTGAAGACTTTCTGGATACATTGTATATAGTGACCGGGGGTGAAGACTTTCTGGATACATTTGTATATAGTGACGGGGGGTGAAGACTTTCTGGATACATTGTATATAGTGACCGGGGTGAAGACTTTCTGGATGCATTGTATATAGTGACAGGGGGGTGAAGACTTTCTGGATACATTGTATATAGTGACCGGGGATGAAGACTTTCTGGATACATTGTATATAGTGACCGGGGGTGAAAACTTTCTTGATACATTGTATATAGTGACCGGGGGTGAAGACTTTCTGGATACATTGTATATAGTGACAGGGGGGTGAAGACTTTCTGGATACATTGTATATAGTGACCGGGGATGAAGACTTTCTGGATACATTGTATATAGTGACCGGGGGTGAAAACTTTCTTGATACATTGTATATAGTGACCGGGGGTGAAGACTTTCTGGATACATTGTATATAGTGACCGGGGGTGAAGACTTTCTGGATACATTGTATATAGTGACCGGGGGTGAAGACTTTCTGGATACATTGTATATGGTGACCGGGGGTGAAGACTTTCTGGATACATTGTATATAGTGACGGGGGGTGAAGACTTTCTGGATACATTGTATATAGTCACCGGGGGTGAAGACTTTCTGGATGCATTGTATATAGTGACCGGGGGGTGAAGACTTTCTGGATACATTGTATATAATGACCGGGGGGGGGGAAAGACTTTCTGGATACATTGTATATAATGACCGGGGGGGTGAAGACATTCTGGATACATTGTATATAGTGACTGGGGGTGAAGACTTTCTGGATACATTGTATATAGTGACCGGGGGTGAAGACTTTCTGGATACATTGTATATAGTGATCGAGGGGTGAAGACTTTCTGGATACATTGTATATAGTGACCGGGGGTGAAGACTTTCTGGATACATTTTATATAGTGACTGGGGGTGAAGACTTTCTGGATACATTGTATATAGTGACCGGGGGTGAAGACTTTCTGGATACATTGTATATAGTGATCGAGGGGTGAAGACTTTCTGGATACATTGTATATAGTGACCGGGGGTGAAGACTTTCTGGATACATTGTATATAGTGACCGGGGGTGAAGACTTTCTGGATACATTGTATATAGTGACGGGGGGTGAAGACTTTCTGGATACATTGTATATAGTGACAGGGGGGGGGGAAAGACTTTCTGGATACATTGTATATAGTGACGGGGGGGTGAAGACTTTCTGGATACATTGTATATAGTGACCGGGGGTGAAGACTTTCTGGATACATTGTATATAGTGATCGGGGTGAAGACTTTCTGGATACATTGTATATAGTGACCGGGGGTGAAGACTTTCTGGATACATTGTATATAGTGATCGGGGGGTGAAGACTTTCTGGATACATTGTATATAGTGACGGGGGGGGGGGTGAAGACTTTCTGGATACATTATATATAGTGACCGGGGGTGAAGACTTTCTGGATACATTGTATATAGTGACCAGGGGGTGAAGACTTTCTGGATACATTGTATATAGTGACGGGGGGGTGAAGACTTTCTGGATACATTGTATATAGTGACCGGGGGTGAAGACTTTCTGGATACATTGTATATAGTGATCGAGGGGTGAAGACTTTCTGGATACATTATATATAGTGACCGGGGGTGAAGACTTTCTGGATACATTGTATATAGTGACCGGGGTGGAAGACTTTCTGGATACATTGTATATAGTGACCGGGGGTGAAGACTTTCAGGATACATTGTATATAGTGACCGGTGGTGAAGACTTTCTGGATACATTGTATATAGTGACCGGGGGTGAAGACTTTCTGGATACATTTGTATATAGTGACCGGGGGTGAAGACTTTCTGGATACATTGTATATAGTGACCGGGGGTGAAGACTTTCTGGATACATTTGTATATAGTGACCGGGGGTGAAGACTTTCTGGATACATTTGTATATAGTGACCGGGGGTGAAGACTTTCTGGATACATTGTATATAGTGACCGGGGGTGAAGACTTTCTGGATACATTGTATATAGTGACGGGGGGGTGAAGACTTTCTGGATACATTGTATATAGTGACCGGGGGTGAAGACTTTCAGGATACATTGTATATAGTGACCGGGGGGTGAAGACTTTCTGGATACATTGTATATAGTGACGGGGGGGTGAAGACTTTCTGGATACATTGTATATAGTGACCGGGGGTGAAGACTTTCAGGATACATTGTATATAGTGACCGGTGGTGAAGACTTTCTGGATACATTGTATATAGTGACCGGTGGTGAAGACTTTCTGGATACATTGTATATAGTGACGGGGGGTGAAGACTTTCCGGATACATTGTATATAGTGACTGGTGGTGAAGACTTTCTGGATACATTGTATATAGTGACGGGGGGGGGGGGGGGTGAAGACTTTCTGGATACATTGTATATAGTGACCGGGGATGAAGACTTTCTGGATACATTGTATATAGTGATCGGGGGGTGAAGACTTTGTGTCATGTGACTGGCAGGATCCTTTAAGACATCTTTGGTCTCCGGTGAAGGCTCCGCCGCCTTCTTTGTGAAGCGCTTACAAAAAAACAAAAACATATTGTGAGGAATTTCCGGTGATATCCAGAACGGCGGCCGCGATAAAATGTATTTATATTGGGATAATAACAGCTCCGACCTTCTTGGCTGACACCGCTGCCATTGTTGGTGCCTCCCCCCGAGATCCTCATTGTTATGGAGAATATTTACTATATGGACCAGAGGGGATCGGTAATCGAGGGAACAGAATATGGGGGGGGGGGGGGATTGGTCAATGGGGAGCAGAATATGGGGGGACTGGTCATTGGGGAGAAGAATATGGGGGGACTGGTCATTAGGGAGTAGAATATGGGGGGACTGGTCATTGGGGAGCAGAATATGGGGGGACTGGTCATTGGGGAGGAGGAGATGGGGGGACTGGTCATTGGGGAGTAGAATATGGGGGGTCTGGTCATTGGAAGCAGAATATGGGGGTACTGGTCATTGGGGAGCAGAATATGGGGGGACTGGTCATTGTGGAGCAGAATATGGGGGGGACTGGTCATTGGAAGCAGAATATGGGGGTACTGGTCATTGGGGAGCAGAATATGGGGGGACTGGTCATTGGTGAGGAGAATATGGGGGGACTGGTCATTGGGGAGGAGAATATGGGGGGACTGGTCTTTGAGGAGTAGAATATGGAGGGACTGGTCTTTGGGGAGCAGAATATGGGGGGACTGGTCATTGGGGAGCAGAATATGGGGGGACTGGTCATTGGGGAGGAGAATATTGGGGGACTGGTCTTTGAGGAGTAGAATATGGGGGGACTGGTCATTGGTGAGGAGAATATGGGGGGACTGGTCATTGGGGAGGAGAATATGGGGGGACTGGTCTTTGAGGAGTAGAATATGGGGGGACTGGTCATTGGGGAGCAGAATATGGGGGGACTGGTCATTGGGGAGCAGAATATGGGAGGGGACTGGGAGGATCCCCTTGGTGCATTCCCACAGCCAGTCAGCAGGATTAAAAAAAAAGTCACATGATACACTCCCTGCAGTGTTACTAAGAAACAGGAACTGCCCTCTGCTAAGGAGTCAGGGAGGCGGGGCTAATGGCTGCCTTCTAAGGAGTCAGGGAGGCAGGGTTACCTTCTTATCGAGCCCTGATTGGCACCTCTGCAGCTGTTTAGTGGGGTCAGCTGTGCCCATTGTATAGGGGATCTCGTCTGTCCTAGTGATGGGATCCCGGAGGGGGCACCTGGCCAGTTCTTCAGACACCGGGGTGATGCCTCGAGTGGTCCTAACACCAGGACCCTTCTATCTACATAGCAACTAGATTGACCTCACTGGACCAATCAATCAGGGTCACCATGGGTGCCAAGCAATATCCCCCTTCATCCCGCCGAATCGCTAAAATGTTCTTGTAGATCTCTATGAGGAAGGCCCCATGTGATTGTCTTGACACAATGTCTCATATGTTTCTTCCAGGAGGCCCTTGCGGTGGTCACCGAGGACCACACGATGTTCACCATGATGAAGACAGAGATACCTGATGACTATTCTTCCAGCATTAAGGACCGTACAAACCTACCAGAGCCGGCGTGGATGACTACCGGTAACCGCCAGCAGAACATCAAACAGGAGGCGGAGGAGCAAATCAGGACCAGGTGAGGACCTGCCTGTCCATGTCAGGAACTGTCCGGAGCAGGGGCAAATGCCCATAGCAAACCTCTCCTGCTCCCGACAGTTCCTGAAATGGACAAAGGTGTCAGCAGAAAGCACTGTGGTCAGACTGGATAGAACTACACAACTTCCTGTGAAGCATACAGCAGCTGATAAGTACTGGAAGGATTACATTTTTATATAGAAGTAATTTACAAATCTGTAGAGCACCAGTCGATTAAAAAACATTTGTATTCCATTGGAGTACCCCTTTAATGTCTCAGTACTTTGTCATTTCTTCTCTCCCTCAGACTCCCCCCAGGCGGGGTACCCGTATTAGATGTAAATAAATCAGAAGAAGAAAGTGAGACCCCACATGTAAACTACCAGACCACCTATCCCGACACCACGAGCACCGGGACCGAGTCACCGAACCACATCAACGGCAACGAGGAAAAGAGGGTAATCGTACCCGCAGGTCAGGAGCCAACAGGAGACGTGTGATACTAGTATTATAATATATGGGGGCGGTATTATAGTAGTTATATTCTTGTATATAGGAGCGGTATTATAGTAGTTATATTCTTGTATATAGGGGCAGTATTATAGTAGTTATATTCTTGTATATAGGAGCAGTATTATAGTAGTTATATTCTTGTATATAGGAGCATTATTATAGTAGTTATATTCTTGTATATAGGAGCAGTATTATAGTAGTTATATTCTTGTATATAGGAGCAGTATTATAGTAGTTATATTCTTGTATATAGGAGCAGTATTATAGTAGTTATATTCTTGTATATAGGGAGCAGTATTATAGTAGTTATATTCTTGTATATAGGAGCAGTATTATAGTAGTTATATTCTTGTATATAGGAGCAGTATTATAGTAGTTATATTCTTGTATATAGGAGCAGTATTATAGTAGTTATATTCTTGTATATAGGAGCAGTATTATAGTAGTTATATTCTTGTAAATAGGAGCAGTATTATAGTAGTTATATTCTTGTATATAGGGGCAGTATTATAGTAGTGATATTCTTGTATATAGGAGCAGTATTATAGTAGTTATATTCTTGTATATAGGAGCAGTATTATAGTAGTTATATTCTTGTATATAGGAGCAGTATTATAGTAGTTATATTCTTGTATATAGGAGCAGTATTATAGTAGTTATATTCTTGTATATAGGGGCAGTATTATAGTAGTGATATTCTTGTATATAGGAGCAGTATTATAGCAGTTATATTCTTGTATATAGGAGCAGTATTATAGTAGTTATATTCTTGTATATAGGAGCAGTATTATAGTAGTTATATTCTTGTATATAGGAGCAGTATTATAGTAGTTATATTCTTGTATATAGGAGGCAGTATTACAGTAGTTATATTCTTGTATATAGGAGCAGTATTATAGTAGTTATATTCTTGTATATACGAGCAGTATTATAGTAGTTATATTCTTGTATATAGGGGCAGTATTATAGTAGTGATATTCTTGTATATAGGAGCAGTATTATAGTAGTTATATTCTTGTATATAGGGGGCAGTATTATAGTAGTTATATTCTTGTATATAGGGGGCAGTATTATAGTAGTTATATTCTTGTATATAGGAGGCAGTATTATAGTAGTTATATTCTTGCATATAGGAGCAGTATTATAGTAGTTATATTCTTGTATATAGGAGCAGTATTATAGTAGTTATATTCTTGTATATAGGAGCAGTATTATAGTAGTTATATTCTTGTATATAGGGGCAGTATTATAGTAGTGATATTCTTGTATATAGGAGCAGTATTATAGTAGTTATATTCTTGTATATAGGAGCAGTATTATAGTAGTTATATTCTTGTATATAGGAGCAATATTATAGTAGTGATATTCTTGTATATAGGAGCAGTATTATAGTAGTTATATTCTTGTATATAGGAGGCAGTATTACAGTAGTTATATTCTTGTATATAGGAGCAGTATTATAGTAGTTATATTCTTGTATATAGGAGGCAGTATTATAGTAGTTATATTCTTGTATATAGGAGCAGTATTATAGTAGTTATATTCTTGTATATAGGAGCAGTATTATAGTAGTTATATTCTTGTATATAGGAGCAGTATTATAGTAGTTATATTCTTGTATATAGGAGCAATATTATAGTAGTTATATTCTTGTATATAGGAGCAGTATTATAGTAGTTATATTCTTGTATATAGGAGGCAGTATTACAGTAGTTATATTCTTGTATATAGGAGCAGTATTATAGTAGTTATATTCTTGTATATAGGAGCAGTATTATAGTAGTTATATTCTTGTATATAGGAGCAGTATTATAGTAGTTATATTCTTGTATATAGGAGCAGTATTATAGTAGTTATATTCTTGTATAT
The DNA here is from genome assembly GCF_029499605.1 of Hyla sarda. Taxonomy (NCBI): domain Eukaryota; kingdom Metazoa; phylum Chordata; class Amphibia; order Anura; family Hylidae; genus Hyla; species Hyla sarda. The sequence continues at coordinate 14,786 of NW_026609732.1, forward strand.
AGGAGCAGTATTATAGTAGTTATATTCTTGTATATAGGAGCAGTATTATAGTAGTTATATTCTTGTATATAGGAGGCAGTATTATAGTAGTTATATTCTTGTATATAGGAGCAATATTATAGTAGTTATATTCTTGTATATAGGAGCAGTATTATAGTAGTTATATTCTTGTATATAGGAGCAGTATTATAATAGTTATATTCTTGTATATAGGAGCAGTATTATAGTAGTTATATTCTTGTATATAGGAGCAGTATTATAGTAGTTATATTCTTGTATATAGGAGCAGTATTATAGTAGTTATATTCTTGTATATAGGAGCAGTATTATAGTAGTTATATTCTTGTATATAGGAGACAGTATTATAGTAGTTATATTCTTGTATATAGGAGCAGTATTATAGTAGTTATATTCTTGTATATAGGAGCAGTATTATAGTAGTTATATTCTTGTATATGGGAGCAGTATTATAGTAGTTATATTCTTGTATATAGGAGGCAGTATTATAGTAGTTATATTCTTGTATATAGGGAGCAGTATTATAGTAGTTATATTCTTGTGTATAGGAGCAGTATTATAGTAGTTATATTCTTGTATATAGGGGCAGTATTATAGTAGATATATTCTTGTATATAGGAGCAGTATTATAGTAGTTATATTCTTGTATATAGGAGCAGTATTATAGTAGATATATTCTTGTATATAGGAGCAGTATTATAGTAGTTATATTCTTGTATATAGGAGCAGTATTATAGTAGTAACATTTTATAGAGTAATAATTTCTGATTCCAGACCCCTTGGCGTGGACGCAGGACCATGTGGCGCAGTGGCTGGACTGGGCGGTGAAGGAATATGGACTGATGGATGTGAATACGTCATTGATGCAGGGAGTGGATGGGAAGGAGTTGTGCAGGATGAGTCGGGAGGATTTCCTACGTATGGCGTCATCTTACAGTTCTGAGATGCTGATGTCACATCTCGCATATCTCCGCCAAAGTATGCACTCCCCCCCCCACCCACAATCCGCCTGTATATCACCAGTGTGAACAGATTGTATGATCTCCTCTCACAGAATAACCTTTATATTCTCCTCTATATCCGCACAGACAGCCCAACATTCACGTATTCCGTGGTCTCCGCTCCTCCTGTGACCCCGAGGAACCCAGTGAAGACAGGTAAACATGGCCGCCAAGCTATATGTCATGTGATCGAGCGGTGCGCCTCTCTGGTACCTGACTATGGTTTCCTGCGCTGTCTTTTCAGAGCCTCTATATGACGACACGCGGAGAGCGAGCTGGGGCTCCATCAACAACTCCATCCACAGAGGTGAGGAGGCTGCGCTCTACCTGGAAGGGTTAATGGCGTCTACGATAAGCGCAGTTCATGCTACGAATCTACTTCTCAGCTCTTTCCGTAATTTCTGTAGCGTTTTGTATAGAGCAGAATGGGTTAATTCACACCGCCCATCACCACTGATCTAACACTTTATTCCAGTGTTTCCCAACCAGCGCGCCTCCAGCTGTTGCAAAACTACAACTCCCAGCATGCCCAGACAGCCGAAGGCTGTCTGGGCATGCTGGGAGTTGTAGTTTTGCAACAGCTGGAGGAACCCTGGTTGGGAAACACTGCTTTATTCGTTGCCGCAACATAAGGAACCAAGTAAACGGAGCGAATGTTGTTTTATTGTAAACCGTCCGTCCGACCCATAATCCCTCCTCCACATTGTACGTTTTTACGCTTTGTTGTTGCCTCCATGTTTTCATTTCGGTCTTGTGTCTTTTTTCCATTCCTAGTCATGTGATTCTCTGATCATGTGATCTAAGGCTGAGAAAAAAATGCCACAAAAAGGAAAAAGCTCCAAACAATGCAATACTTATACTGTATACCTAACAACAACAAAAAAACTATAATAACAATGGAGGATTATGGGAGAAAAATGCCACAAACTGAGTGAAAATGTCACCTCTAGAGCGCGGCGTGTTATTGAATGAGCGCTAATGATCCGAAAAACGCAGCACAAGGGGGGAAGAGGTAAAGACGCAGTGTAAGTGGAGAGTTTACATTCCTCTCTGGCCACAGAATTTTTGCACTAAAAAAAAAACCACTTGGAAAAATGCGGCAAAAAAAGTTAATAAGTAAATAAATAAATAAAATAAATGAATGAATGAATAAAATAAATGAGTGAATAAATAAATAAAATAAATGAATGAATAAATAAATAAAATAAATGAATGAATAAATAAAATAAATGAATGAATAAATAAATAAAATAAATGAATGAATGAATAAAATAAATGAATGAATAAATAAAATAAATGAATGAATGAATAAAATAAATGAATAAATAAAATAAATGAATGAATGAATAAAATAAATGAATGAATGAATGAATAAATAAATAAATATATAAAATTAATAAATGAATGAATAAATAAATATATAAAATAAATGAATAAATAAATGAATAAATAAAGAAATAAATAAAATGAATGAATAAATAAAATAAATGAATGAATAAATAAAGTACATTAATAAATAAATAAATAAAATGAATAAATAAATGAATGAATAAATTGATACATTAAATAAAAGAATAAATAAATAAATGAATACATAAATAAAATAAATAAATAAAATGAATGAATAAATAAATAAAATGAATGAATAAATGAATAAATAGATGAATAAATAAATGAATAAATAAAATAAATAAATGAATGAATAAATTGATGCATTAAATCAAATAAATGAATAAATAAAATTAATGAATAAATAAAATAAATGAATAAATAAATGAATAAATAAAATAAATGAATGAATAAATGAATAAATAAATAAATGCCCTTTTTCATCCTAATAGAAGCTTTTTATGTGTTTGTGCAGGTTCTCCGCCCCAGACACCATCCATCACTATACGTAACACGCCAGGTGAGTGCGAATACACACACAGCGCATATTATTACCCGTCTATATAATAAAGAATCCTGCAGCTTTCTAATATACAGATAAGGCCGCGTTCACACCGCGTTTATGTCTCCGTTTCACTGTTTCCATTACCGTACGTTCATTTTTGCTGTCTTGTGTGCGCCAAAATAAAATGTTTACGTTACAGTTACAATGAAAGTCAATAGGTAACAGCGTACAGCAGCGACCGATCACGTAAACAAACACATCATGTGAACGCGCCCTTATATGTATTATATACAGTGTACAGGGCATCACAGTTGCTCATAGCAACCAATCACAGGGCAGCTTTCACTTTACTAGAGCAGTATAAAGAAATGAAAGCTGCGCTCTGATTGGCTGCCTGGTAGAAGCCTCTACCTGTTGCCCATAGCAACCGATGTGCAGCAATGTGCCCTGTGCAGCTTTCACTTTACCAAAGCAGAATAATACATAAAAGCTGCGCTCTGATTGGTTATCTAATCGAAGGCCTTTTTCTGTTGCTCATAGCAACCAATCACAGCACAGCTTTCACTTTACCAAATGAAAGCTGGATTGTCATTGGTTGCTATGGGCAACAGGGGCAGGTCTTCTTTTAGACAACCAATCAGAGCGCAGCTTTTGTTCCTTATAATGCCCTGGAAAAGTGAAAGTTGCGCTGTGATTGGTTGCTGTGGGTAACAGTGCCTCTTTTTGCGCTTCCTCTGCTTGCTGTCAGTGAATAGGAAGCTTCTTGTTTACCTCTAGGTGCTGAGTAACGATACTTCTCACAGCTGAGGGTTTGATACAGTTGCATCCAGTGTAGGGTGGTGACTCTATACCGATACATTGTAACAAACATTCAGTGTTGCTGATACATCGAGGGCATAGAATGGTAACAAACCCTCAGCTGGATGTAAACCATAGCCAATTCCATTCACTGACAGCAGTCGGAGATCCTTTTTTTTTTTAAGCTGCAGAGCGTTTTGCACGTCTTTTGCGCTGTAAATGCGTATTTTACGTGATGGGGCCATTTCATAGCCGCAAATATTTCCTTTTCAGATCCGTATCAGGTGTTGGGGCCGACGAGCAGCCGCCTGTCTAATCCAGGTGAGCCATCCGTTCACGTTCCGGACAGACCGCGTTTTCGCCTCAACCAAAAACCATCGCGCCTGCGGGGGGCGGAGCTAAGATTTGCTCTTCTGTTCTTTGGCGCCCCCTTCTTAGCAGTAACAGTAAAGGGGCCATCCAGCACGAAAAACCAAAATGTAGCTGCTTTCTTCCAGAAACGGCGCCCCCCTGTCCTCAGGTTGTGTGCGGTATTGCAGCTCGGTTCTATTGAAGTGAATGGAGCCAAGGTGTAATACCGCACACAACCTGAGGATAGATGTGGCGCTGTTTTTGGAACAAACGGACATTTTATTTTATTTTTTTTATCAAAGCAACGTTTTGGTCTCCAAACTGTGAACCTTCAGATGTTGCATAACTACAACTCCCAGCATGCCCGGACAGCCAACGGCTGTCCGGGCATGCTGGGAGTTGTAGTTTTGCAACAGGTACTTTAACATAATTTAGCAAAGGACAAAAAGCACAATCTTTGTATTTACACATCGCAGTCATAACGCTGCTGTTCTTCTATGATTTTCGTAAACTGGTGGCGAAAACGCGGTCTGGCCGGACACCCCCTTTAACTTCTAATTAGAGGCAAATTGAGATACACGGTGATTCTGGTCACATGACAAAAAAAAAATCTGCGCTAATGTCTGTGACCCGCAGTCGTATGAGTATTTTTTGCATATGTCACACGGCGCGACCCCAATCGCCCGCGGCCAAGGGAGCATTCGCATCACGATTTTAACCCCCATTATTCGCATTGTAGAATTTAAATCGTAAAATCGCGTAAAAACGAATGCTAAAAATCGTATCTCCAAAACAGACAACTTTATGCTCTCACGCGTTTTTATCTGAATTCGCTTTTTTTTCCCTCCATCTTTCTAGACCAGTGTCTCCCAAACTGGGAGCCTCCAGCTGTTGCAATCCAAGGAGATGGAGCTGAGATGCTCCAGACGCCGATCCGAAAATGTTAATTATATGGGAAACCCTGAATAATCTAAGATCGGCGCCGGTGATGTCACCCATATCCTGTACTGCAGGGTTTTCCAAATAGTGTGTCTCCAGCTGTTGCAAAACTACAACTCCCACCATGCCCGGACAGCCAACGGCTGTCCGGGCATGCTGGGAGTTGTAGTTTTGCAACAGCTGGAGACACCCTGGCTAGAAAAGCATTGGTATTTTCTGTGGGTCAGACTGGTGATCACATGACCTAGTGACAGTAATAAAATACATTTATGCAACAGCTGTCTGGGCATGCTGGGAGTTGTAGTTTTGCAAGAGCTGGAGACACCCTGGCTAGAAAAGCATTGGTATTTTCTGTGGGTCAGACTGGTGATCACATGACCCAGTGACAGTAATAAAATACATTTATGCAACAGCTGTCTGGGCATGCTGGGAGTTGTAGTTTTGCAACAGCTGGAGGCACCCTGGTTAGAAAAGCATTGTGATTTTCTCTGGGTCAGACTGGTGATCACATGACCCAGTGACAGTAATAAAATACATTGATGCAACAGCTGTCCAGGCATGCTGAGAGTTGTAGTTTTGCAACAGCTGGAGGCACCCTGGTTAGAAAAGCATTGTGATTTTCTGTGGGTCAGACTGGTGATCACATGACCTAGTGACAGTAATAAAATACATTGATGCAACCGCTGTCTGGGCATGCTAAGAGTTGTAGTTTTGCAACAGCTGGAGGCACCCTGGTTAGAAAAGCATTGTGATTTTCTCTGGGTCAGACTGGTGATCACATGACCCAGTGACAGTAATAAAATACATTGATGCAACAGCTGTCCGGGCATGCTGAGAATTGTAGTTTTGCAACAGCTGGAGGCACCCTGGTTAGAAAAGCATTGTGATTTTCTGTGGGTCAGACTGGTGATCACATGACCTAGTGACAGTAATAAAATACATTGATGCAACCGCTGTCTGGGCATGCTAAGAGTTGTAGTTTTGCAACAGCTGGAGGCACCCTGGTTAGAAAAGCATTGTGATTTTCTCTGGGTCAGACTGGTGATCACATGACCCAGTGACAGTAATAAAATACATTGATGCAACAGATGTTTGGGCATGCTGAGAATTGTAGTTTTGCAACAGCTGGAGGCACCCTGGTTAGAAAAGATTTGTGATTTTCTGTCTGTCACACTGGTGATCACATGACCTAGTGACAGTAATAAAATACATTGATGCAACAGAGGGCATGCTGAGAATTGTAGTTTTGCAACAGCTGGAGGCACCCAGTTTGGGAAAAACTGTTATAGACAATTCAGGGGGGGGGGGGGGAATTGTATCCGTTTAAATTCAATGCGCTTTACATAAAAAAGAAATAATCGGATACAATTTTAATCCGTTTTTGTTTTTTCCTAATTTTCCGAATGCGCAATGTTTATCAAAGCGGGCGCATACGATTTGCGAATAGAAGTCGATGGATACGTCTAGATATATACGATTCTACACAACAGAGTCTGAAGAACGCGATGGATGTAAAAATCGTGATGTGATCGCGGCCTATTGCGGAACGACCCTGTAGGATTGCGCCATATCCTGACGCCACTGACATTAGATACAATGTTGCACAAGTAATTAGGTCTCATTATGAAGACAAACGGTGTCAGCGAGCGCCATCTTGGAGGATTACACTGATTGTCAGGCCGGGGGGTCCGCGCGGATTATATGGCTGCACAACCTCTGTAAACCGCGGTAAAGCCGGAGGATTAGCGACACCTCCCAGGTCTCAGTAAACATCGCCATGTTGTAACGCACATTAAGGAACGCGGTCTGAGGATCGCAGACGATTTCCTGGGGTCTCTGGTTTCAGACCCCCCTCCTGCACCGGCCGTGACTTCTGCCCCCTCAGCTGGACACCACTTGTGTGGAGAACAGATTACGGCGCTCCGCAGGACGCCGGCCCTTTAATTACCGGGGACAAATGTGTCAATGTTTTCCCCCCCCCCCCCAAATAATCTGTTTTATAATTAATTAGCTGTAATCTCCTTATAACGACTTCATCCTCGCAGTCGGCCATATTGGTCAAGGTTGGATAACATATGGCAGCCATTTTGGATTTTTGCTGTGGCGGACGATCGTTCTTCAGGTTTTTTATTTTTAGGCCGAGAATAAAAATCAAATGGGGGGGGGGGGGGTGGGGGCAGTGACTGGAAGGGGACGTAATACGACCCAAGTGAGTATTGTACCGCCATCTTGGTCTCTGTTGTAATGACGCTGTGATTGTAGTGGTAATGGCGCCCGTATTATAATGACGCTGTGATCGTAGTGGTAATGGCGCCCGTATTATAATGACGCTGTGATCGCAGTGGTAATGGCGCCCGTATTATAATGACGCTGTGATCGTAGTGGTAATGGCCCCGTATTATAATGACGCTGTGATCGTAGTGGTAATGGCGCCCGTATTATAATGATGCTGTGATCGCAGTGGTAATGGCGTCCGTATTATAATGACGCTGTGATCGTAGTGGTAATGGCGCCCGTATTATAATGACGCTGTGATCGCAGTGGTAATGGCGCCCGTATTATAATGACGCTGTGATCGTAGTGGTAATGGCGCCCGTATTATAATGACGCTGTGATCGTAGTGGTAATGGCGCCCGTATTATAATGACGCTGTGATCGTAGTGGTAATGGCGCCCGTATTATAATGACGCTGTGATCGTAGTGGTAATGGCGCCCGTATTATAATAACGCTGTGATCGCAGTGGTAATGGCGCCCGTATTATAATGACGCTGTGATCGTAGTGGTAATGGCGCCCGTATTATAATGATGCTGTGATCGTAGTGGTAATGGCGCCCGTATTATAATGACGCTGTGATCGCAGTGGTAATGGCGCCCGTATTATAATGACGCTGTGATCGCAGTGGTAATGGCGCCCGTATTATAATGACGCTGTGATCGCAGTGGTAATGGCGCCCGTATTATAATGACGCTGTGATCGCAGTGGTAATGGCGCCCGTATTATAATAACGCTGTGATCGTAGTGGTAATGGCGCCCGTATTATAATGATGCTGTGATCGTAGTGGTAATGGCGCCCGTATTATAATGACGCTGTGATCGCAGTGGTAATGGCGCCCGTATTATAATGACGCTGTGATCGCAGTGGTAATGGCGCCCGTATTATAATGACGCTGTGATCGTAGTGGTAATGGCGCCCGTATTATAATGACGCTGTGATCGCAGTGGTAATGGCGCCCGTATTATAATGACGCTGTGATCGCAGTGGTAATGGCGCCCGTATTATAATGACGCTGTGATCGCAGTGGTAATGGCGCCCGTATTATAATGACGCTGTGATCGCAGTGGTAATGGCGCCCGTATTATAATGACGCTGTGATCGTAGTGGTAATGGCGCCCGTATTATAATGACGCTGTGATCGCAGTGGTAATGGCGCCCGTATTATAATGACGCTGTGATCGCAGTGGTAATGGCGCCCGTATTATAATGACGCTGTGATCGTAGTGGTAATGGCGCCCGTATTATAATGACGCTGTGATCGTAGTGGTAATGGCGCCCGTATTATAATGACGCTGTGATCGCAGTGGTAATGGCGCCCGTATTATAATGACGCTGTGATCGCAGTGGTAATGGCGCCCGTATTATAATAACGCTGTGATCGCAGTGGTAATGGCGCCCGTATTATAATGACGCTGTGATCGTAGTGGTAATGGCGCCCGTATTATAATAACGCTGTGATCGCAGTGGTAATGGCGCCCGTATTATAATGACGCTGTGATCGTAGTGGTAATGGCGCCCGTATTATAATGACGCTGTGATCGCAGTGGTAATGGCGCCTGTATTATAATGACGCTGTGATCGTAGTGGTAATGGCCCCGTATTATAATGACGCTGTGATCGTAGTGGTAATGGCGCCCGTATTATAATGACGCTGTGATCACAGTGGTAATGGCGCCCGTATTATAATGGCGCTGTGATCGCAGTGGTAATGGCGCCCGTATTATAATGGCGCTGTGATCGCAGTGGTAATGGCGCCCGTATTATAATGACGCTGTGATCGCAGTGGTAATGGCGCCCGTATTATAATGACGCTGTGATCGTAGTGGTAATGGCGCCCGTATTATAATGACGCTGTGATCGTAGTGGTAATGGCGTCCGTATTATAATGACGCTGTGATCGCAGTGGTAATGGCGCCCGTATTATAATGACGCTGTGATCGCAGTGGTAATGGCGCCCGTATTATAATGACGCTGTGATCGCAGTGGTAATGGCGCCCGTATTATAATGACGCTGTGATCGCAGTGGTAATGGCGCCCGTATTATAATGACGCTGTGATCGCAGTGGTAATGGCGCCCGTATTATAATGACGCTGTGATCGTAGTGGTAATGGCGCCCGTATTATAATGACGCTGTGATCGTAGTGGTAATGGCGCCCGTATTATAATGACGCTGTGATCGTAGTGGTAATGGCGCCCGTATTATAATGATGCTGTGATCGTAGTGGTAATGGCGCCGTATTATAATGATGCTGTGATCGCAGTGGTAATGGCGCCCGTATTATAATGACGCTGTGATCGTAGTGGTAATGGCGCCCGTATTATAATGACGCTGTGATCGTAGTGGTAATGGCGCCCGTATTATAATGACGCTGTGATCGTAGTGGTAATGGCGCCCGTATTATAATGACGCTGTGATCGTAGTGGTAATGGCGCCCGTATTATAATGACGCTGTGATCGCAGTGGTAATGGCGCCCGTATTATAATGACGCTGTGATCGCAGTGGTAATGGCGCCCGTATTATAATGACGCTGTGATCGCAGTGGTAATGGCGCCCGTATTATAATGATGCTGTGATCGCAGTGGTAATGGCGCCCGTATTATAATGACGCTGTGATCGCAGTGGTAATGGCGCCCGTATTATAATGACGCTGTGATCGTAGTGGTAATGGCGCCCGTATTATAATGACGCTGTGATCGCAGTGGTAATGGCGCCCGTATTATAATGACGCTGTGATCGTAGTGGTAATGGCGCCGTATTATAATGACGCTGTGATCGTAGTGGTAATGGCGCCTGTATTATAATGACGCTGTGATCGTAGTGGTAATGGCGCCCGTATTATAATGACGCTGTGATCGTAGTGGTAATGGCGCCCGTATTATAATGACGCTGTGATCGCAGTGGTAATGGCGCCCGTATTATAATGACGCTGTGATCGTAGTGGTAATGGCGCCCGTATTATAATGACGCTGTGATCGTAGTGGTAATGGCGCCCGTATTATAATGACGCTGTGATCGTAGTGGTAATGGCGCCCGTATTATAATGACGCTGTGATCGCAGTGGTAATGGCGCCCGTATTATAATGACGCTGTGATCGTAGTGGTAATGGCGCCCGTATTATAATGACGCTGTGATCGTAGTGGTAATGGCGCCCGTATTATAATGACGCTGTGATCACAGTGGTAATGGCGCCCGTATTATAATGGCGCTGTGATCGTAGTGGTAATGGCGCCGTATTATAATGATGCTGTGATCGCAGTGGTAATGGCGCCCGTATTATAATGACGCTGTGATCGTAGTGGTAATGGCGTCCGTATTATAATGGCGCTGTGATCGTAGTGGTAATGGCGCCCGTATTATAATGACGCTGTGATCGTAGTGGTAATGGCGTCCGTATTATAATGGCGCTGTGATCGTAGTGGTAATGGCGCCCGTATTATAATGACGCTGTGATCGCAGTGGTAATGGCGCCCGTATTATAATGACGCTGTGATCGCAGTGGTAATGGCGCCGTATTATAATGACGCTGTGATCGTAGTGGTAATGGCGCCCGTATTATAA
>NW_026609733.1:0-25611 GCF_029499605.1 Hyla sarda
TTGCAAATGAAAAGTGGTTTACTCGTGGCACTTGTGAAATAGAAGGGAGGTGAAGAAAAGACTTATCTGCTACTGTGAACTGTACAGAGGTAGTACCTGAAAGGGTTAAGTTAGGCCGGTGTTTCCCGCACACACGAGCGGTCGCAGCTCCGCCCAGTCAGTCCCCAGCGGTGACACCTCTTCAATCAAGCAAGGAGGAACCAAAGAGCTGCCCTATGTTGCACAGAGGAAGATTTTGTCGACCGGACCAAAACAGGAAGTTCCCTGGGCGCAGCCATAATGGAGGTTCTGGCTGCTGCGTCCAGCTCTGACGCTATCCGTCAAGCACCCCCTGCAGCGAAGACTCTGCAAACACCAACGATTGTCAGTATTAAGTCTCCGGTGTCAGTACCTGCTAGCATTAACCCATTAGTACTTGCAAGTCTGGTCTCAAGACGGATTACAACCGGGTGCCTGCAAAACAGAGGGGGAGCATCCATTACAGTATCCCCATCAGTCAAGTCCAAGCCACTGCAACACTTCAGCAATCATCCTAAAGGTGGAAAGCATCTTAGTCTTCTCAAAGCCACAGCGCACTGAAAACTCAACAGTATGTCAGAACCCAGCTCTCCAGATCAATTACGGCGACAGCGCCCCTTCATCTCCAGCAGCGAGGTCATCACCTGCCCCAGAAGCCAGGATCCTGCCAGCTCTACCTGCAGTCAGCATCAACAGTCCTGGTGTTCCAGCATCTGCATCGGTATTCATGGGAAACCCTGTCCTCCCTGCCTATAATGGAGACCTCTAAGGGATTTCAAAGAGAGAATCCAGAGTTTGTTTGTCTTTTACTCTTTCCCTCCTAATCCACAGGTGCAATTGCTCACAGGACAACTCCAGAGACCAGCGCTAGAGAAGGCAACTGTAGAGCAGATCTTTGAAGGACTGTACCAGGTATTTGAGTCGCATTCTCCATCAGCGGTACATCTCTGGCTCTATGAAAGGCGACAAAAGTCAGGTGAGACCTTGACAGCATATGCTGTATCCCTACAGAATGCTCTAGAGACTGTCCAAAAATTAGATGGTATAACTCCCGAGCAGGGCAATAAGGTGTTAATGGACAGATTTATTGATGGGGCTCATAATAAGTGGGACAAAGCCCAGCTGAGAATGTTAGTGGTCCAAAACCCCAACTTGTCCTTTCCCGCTTTCAAAAGACTGGCTATCCAAGTGATTGAGTCCGGGACTGAGTTAGAGGAAGTTTGTACACCCCTTACACCTGTTCCAGAGCCACTAGGGGCAGTAGCCAGATCTATACCACCACCGTCACCTGTCCCCGCCCCAGTGTCCTCTACTTTGCCAGCCACCGCAGCCTCAGATTTACAGTGTTAGGCAAGACATTGAACAACTGACTAAGTCTGTGAAAGAGCTTGCCACCCGGGCCACTGCACCTGACCATGAACCGCCCCTGTCTAGAAAACCTGCCCCTGCTCCCCACAATTTAAATTACAATTTAATCCTCCATCCAATAGACCCTCGGGTACTCAAAGACCCTTTTGCACTTATTGTAACAAATCAGGACATTGGAAAATGCAGTGCTGGGATTTAAACGGATTTCCCCTGAGGTCACGGACTGGCCCTCTGGAAAACAGTCATCAGGACCAATTCCCGAACGACCTAAGTCAGGACTCTCACTTTATGTCGCCTCCTGCCTCTATGTTAAAGTTATTGTAGAAGGTGTACCGTTGGAAGTATTGAAAGATACAGGGTCACAAGTGTCTAGTATACCTAAAAGTGTTTTCTATAAGCATTGGCATGATGTTAACTTCCGAGTAATTGCGGGTAATGGGCAACCAGTCCCCAGACATGGATACTGGGAGCCAACCATTCAGTTGGGAGAGTACTCTACCGGGCAGGGAGTGATTGTAACTAATTTGATAGATAAGGGGTCTGCTGAGTTTATATTGGGGATGAATATTATGAAGAATTGTTTCAATGAGATATTAGATGCCTGGCATGCAGCTCTTCCCCGTATGTCCCTTCAGGCCAGCGGGCTGCGCAGCACCACTTGAAAGTTCTACAGGCGGAGCAGAAGTTTGCCAACAAGCAAGGTACGAGTTCAAGACATCAGACTGGTGACCTTACAACCCAACACGGAGACCATCATCTGGTGTCGTGCACGTCTCAGAGTCAAGAGTAGAGACTATCAAGCACTGCTGGAACCTATGCAATTGGAAGATCATCCTCTTGTTCAAGCTGTGAGAAGCCTTGTCACTGGCACCAACGGGAGAGTCCCGATGCGGTTAGTAAACCTGTCTGATTCTGCTACTGTCTTGCCCAAATACACTACTGTAGCCCAGCTGTACCTCCTAGAGTCGAAAGACATTGTGACAAAATGTCTGGTGGCCCCACAGCGTGTAGCTCAAGTCAATGGAATCATCAATATTGCCAAGAGGTACCATAAGGCTTTCAGCAAGCACCCCACAGACTTCGGGCAGACTTCAATGATTCAGCACCGAATCCTCACAGCCCACCTATCATGGAAAGACACTGTCCGGTCACGCCCGGCATGTATCAGACTGTCAAGAAGATGCTGGCCGACATGAAAGAGGTAGACGTAATCCAGGAAAGTCAGAGCCCCTGGGCGCCACCACTTGTCCTAGTCAAGAAAAAGAACGGAACCATCCGCTTCTGTGTCGTACAGGAAATTGAACAATGTCACACACAAGGACGCTTATCCTTTGCCAAGGATCGAGGAGACACTCACAGCCCTCAGGTCGGCTGCTTACTTCTCCACCCTGGACTTAACCAGCAGATATTGGCAAGTGCCAATGGCCATGGAGGAAAGGGAGAAGACTGCCTTCGTGACACCCATGGGACTGTATGAGTTTAAAAGTATGCCGTTTGGGCTGTGCAATGCCCCTGCTACGTTCCAGCATCTGATGGAAAGGTGCCTGGGCCATCAGAATTTTCAAATTGTCCTATTGTACCTGGACAATGTCATTGTGTATTCTAAGTCCTACCAGGAACACCTTAGCCACCTGTCAGACGTCTTCCAAGTCCTGATCAAGCATGGGATGAAGATCAAACCATCAAAGTGTCACTTCCTTAAACCTCAGGTCCAGCCTAATCCTGAAAAGGTGGAAGTTGTTAAGAACTGGCCAACCATGCGCACAGAGAAAGATATCAGGAGCTTCCTTGAGTTCGCCGGCTACTGCTGACGTTTCATTCCCCACTTCGCCCATATTGCAGAACCCCTCACAGCTCTCTTACGGGGTACGGTGAAGGAGAACTACAATGGAATACTTCCTGTTGAATGGGCCGAAGAGCAAGAGACAGCATTTCGAGCTCTCAATAGTCTGCTGACAGAACCACCCATCTTGGCATATCCAGACTAGAGTCAGCCATTCCAGCTGTATACTGATGCCTGTTTTGAAGGTCTAGGAGCTGTCTTGTCCCAAGTCCAGGAAGGGCAAGAGTGAGTAATTGCCTATGCCAGTCGTAACCTGTGAGGAGCAGAGAAGAACAATGAATTACAGCTCATTCAAGTTGGAACTTCTCGCCCTGGTGTGGGCCATAACAAAAAGTAAAAAAGTCTATTTGGCCGCCACGCCATTTACTGTCTACACGGATAATAACCCATTTGCCCACCTGAACACTGCCAAGTTGGGTGCCATTGATCAGCGTTGGGCTTCAAGATTAGCCAATTACAGTTTAACCATCAAGTACAGAAGTGGCAAGTCGAATGTCAATTCCGATGTATTGTCTAGGATGTCCCCCGGCGAAGAACCCCTGTCGGAGACGTGTGGGAAGACGTGGAGAAGCCCCATTCTAACAAAGGTTCGTGAACCAGTATGTTGTGACCGCCCTCATGGATGGTGAACTCATGTCCAAAAAGGTTAAAGAAGACCTATAAACGTGGAAGATGAAAGTCGAGTCATGGGGGATCTGTTGGACTACCTTCTGGCAAAAAAGGTACCAACCCGTCTACTCCAGCCCCAGTGTGACTACGAGCTGAAATGTCTGTGGCGACAGAGGAAGCAACTGTTTGTGAACAAAGGACTGTTGTACCGAAATTCTTTGGATCCGGTCTCTGGTGATCAAAGCTACTGTCAGGTGAAGATTCTATTGGATCGGAATGCGGAGCGACATTGAGAAATGGTGCAGTGAATGTGCTGTCTGTAACATCACCAAGAACTTTTGCAAGGACGCAAGAGCACCCCTTCATTCCATCCAGAGTGAAAGGCCTAACCAGTTGGGTGTGCTAGACCATGTCAAGTTGTCTCCTACCCTGTCTGGGTACACCTATGCTCTCACCATGGTGGATCACTATTCTAAATGGGTTGTCGTTGTTCCCGTCAAAGATCTCACAGCCAAGACAGTGGCCCAGATGTTCTACTCCAAATCGGTGCAAACACTTGGGTGACCGGAGTCTGTCCTAATGGACCATGGAATGGCCTCCGAGGCCCAACTCTTCCAAAAACTGTGTCAATTCCATGCCTGCAAGAAACTCCAGACTACTGCTTATCACCCCCAGGGGAATGGGCTCTGTGAGCACATCAATCAAGTCTTTATTCACATGTTGCGTGGAGCCTCCGTGTCAAGACAAGAAAAGTGGCCCCGACTGCTGCCTGAACTATTGGAGATCTATAATTACACAGTCCACTGTACTACGGGGTTTACACCTTTCTACTTGATGATGGGGCGACATGGACAGCTCCCTAAAGACGGAACATTTGGGCTCCAAGCCCCGTTCAACAACTCTCCGCAAGCCTCCCGGGAGTGGGTCTCTGACCACCAGAGAAGCACCCAAGAAGCCAAAGAAATTGTTGGCAAGAAGATTGTCGAGAATCAGCAAAGACAACGACAGGGCTATTATTGTCATGCCTCTGCCAAAGCACTTCAATTGGGCCACAAAGTGTGGCTGCGGAAGTTTCCAAGAACCCATAAGTTATGTACAGGGTACTCTACTGGCCAGAGGGTTCCTCTGAAACTAAAAGTAAGACATGTGTAGAGGCAGAGTACATTATGCAGAGGTAAAATGGTTACATAGTATCACACTACTTGTTGAGTTCTGGGGAAAAGTGTTAAGAACCAAGGGGCCCCAGCAGCCAAAGCATTGGGTATATAGCCTCCGGCAGACCAATCTGCAAACTTGTGTTCATTATGGTCTAAAATGTGTTTCTAGAGCAGTTACAATGCTCGTTAATCCCACTTGTTTACCAAACCAAAAAGCATGTATGGACATTTACAGTGCTACATGGACTCGTTTCCACCTTTGTTCTTTTCAAATAATTTTTATTGAAAATTTTCAAACAAAACATTATGTATATTGCCACTATTATTTCATAGCGAGCAACTGGTAAGTAAACATAAACCAAAGGAATAATAAAGTCAAAGGAAAAACAATAAAGGATAAACCTTATCCGGTGCAATAAATTTGTTGTCTAATATTATATGAAACTTTCTCGTTATTTTCCGTTTCCATCCATAGATAATACAAGGGCCAAGGCCTTTATTCATATCCAAAACAGAAAAAGTTAGTTTATCATTATATCTCGTTAGTAACATAAGAGAGCCCAAGGATCACTTCAGAGTTATTTCTTTTTGGCTCCGGCCCCGTCTTCAAAATGTATCAATCAAGTGCAAGATAGGGCATTTAATATAAGTGAAGGCTAGTATATCAGTGTGTCAGTAGTGTTGTAAGCCTAGGGAATATTAAAATCCCTTATAGGGAAGTGAGCTCTCCAAGTTTCCCAATCTAGAAGGCATTTGACACCTCTGTTGTCTCTCCAACCTGTTCACATATATAAGATTCGGATACCAGATCAATTACATATTGAATACTAGGGATAACCTTACTTTTCCAATTTCTAGTCAACACCAGTCTAAAGGCAGAGATTATATGACTTACGGGGTATTTATATTCTTTACCAAATCTATCCACTCCCATATGGAACAAGATTAGTGTGTCCGTAACTTTCACTGTCGACTTAGTTAATTGTGTAAATCAAGAGGGTCAGATCTCTCTTTAATTTTTTCAATCTGGGGCACATCCAGAAAATATACTTTAAAGTGCCTTTATTGTGACAACCCCTCCAACACAGATCCGAGGACTCCGGATACATGATTTTCAGTTTAGTTGGAGTTAAATACCATCTGGAGGTTAGTTTATATAATCGTTCCTTGTGTGCTATGCATTTAGAGGTTAATTTCAAGTCGTTTGTGGCTTTTTGCCATACAGAAACAGGGAATGTCTTACCAAGTTCCTGTTCCCATTTAAGATGATAAGGTAGTTTATCCACTCAAACGTCAGAGTTATAGTAATCATACAAAGATTTAGTTAGGGGTAGTTTGTCAGAAAACTTAGCTGAATCCATGTATTTGCCCAGAATCTGAGGGATCTGCGTCACGGGGTCACACGCCTTCAAAACATGTTCACGGATAGTATTAAACCGTGTTTCATCTATGTTGAAATCCACCTTGTTCTATAACCAGACCTGTGAAGGACATTTTTCATAAAGCCCCAGGAACTGTCACTAGGCCCCAGTGGCCACTTCAGTCCTCCACCCTCCAGGACTGGGCGTCGAGAACGACTGTATTTAAGAGGGGGAGTTTGTGGTGGCCCAGTACGGGAGATGTTACCCCATACCCTTATTTCCCTGTCAGGCAGCCTCCTTTAGTGTCCCCATGGCCCCTTGCACCTGTTTCCCCCATGTACATATGTTCTGCAGTGTATTGTATTAGAAAATGTGCTGTTTCTTTAAGAGTTATGTCATGTGATATTGTTATGTCATGTGATACTGGTTACCCAGCAGGTACCAGTGACCAGGTGATCCCAAGAGTGAGCTATGGGCTCCCTGCTAGTCTCCCCCATATAAGCCATGGGTGTGGCTAGTTTCTCTCTCTTGGAGCTTAGAGCTCTTGCTTCCTGCTGAGGTCCAGTGCAGTCGTCTAGTGTGTGTGTCCAGAGTGTTGGAGACCTCAAAGTCCAGTCCTGCAGCCACCATCAATTCAAGTAAGCTAAAGTCACAGCATTATGAGTCAAGTCAGTCCCTGTCATCTGTCAAGTCAGCATGGTCTGCATTAAATTGTCCAGTCCTACTACAAGTCCCAGCAATCCCTTAAGGTCTCTAAGTCACTCTTCACCTCCGTGGGCCCTGGCTGAACTGTATAAACTTTACCATCTGTCTATCCTCAGTAAAGCTACCATTGTTCGTAACTTGGTGTCGGAGTCTTTATTGCCCCCGTGCCTAGCTCATGGTTCTAGCAGTATACCTTCGGGGGGGTTTTAGGATATACCACGTCCTGGCGTCAAGGGGTTAATCTGCCCCTAAGGTAACAACATCTGCCCTCATCACACCCCACTATCACAACTTTTGGCGTCCAACGAACAGGATTTATTGCCCCATGCCTAGCCCAGGATCCAGCGGTATACCTTCAGGATGGCCCTGCATCAAATTGTCCAAGTCCACTACAAGTCCCAGCGAGCCCTAAAGTCTCTGAAGTCACTGGTCACCTCCTTGGGCCTGGCTAAGCTGTTAACACTGTTACATCTGTTGATCTCAGTAAACCTGCCGTTGCTCCGTAACTTGTTGTTGGAGTCATTATTTGCCCTGGTGCCTAGCCCAGGATCCACCGGTGTACCTTCGGGTGGTTTTAGGCTAAACAACGCCCTGGCGTCACGAATACAAGGGATTAATCTGCCCCTAGGGTAACAACATCTGCCCTCATCACACCCCGTTATCACACAGGGTTCTGTACAGAAAGGACAAGCAGGACTCTGTACACTGAGGACAAGCAGGACTCTGTACACTGAGGACAAGCGGGGCTCTGTACACTGAGGACAAGCTGGGCTCTGTGCACTGAGGACAAGCAGGGGTCTGTGCAGTGAGGACAAGCTGGGCTCTGTGCACTGAGGACAAGCAGGGGTCTGTGCATTGAGGACAAGCAGGGCTCTGTGCATTGAGGACAAGCAGGGCTCTGTACACTGAGGACAAGCAGGGCTCTGTACACTGAGTACAAGCAGGGCTCTGTACACTCAGAACAAGCAGAGCTCTGTACACTGAGGACAAGCTGGGTTATGTGCACTGAAGACAAGCTGGGCTCTGTGCACTGTACACGAGGACAAGCAGGGCTCTGTACACTGAGAACAAGCAGGGCTCTGTACACTGAGAACAAGCGGGGCTCTGTACACTGAGAACAAGCAGGGCTCTGTACATTGAGGACAAGCGGGGCTCTGTACACTGAGGACAAGCAGGGGTCTGTGCACTGAGGAAAAGCAGGGCTCTGTACACGAGGACAAGCAGGGCTCTGTATACTGAGAACAAGCAGGGCTCTACACACTGAGGACAAGCAGGGCTCTGTACACAGAGGACAAGCTGGGTTCTGTGCACTGAGGACAAGCAGGGCTCTGTGCACTGTACAAGAGGACAAGCAGGGCTCTGTACACTGAGAACAAGCAGGGCTCTGTACACTGATGACAAGCAGGGCTCTGTACACCGAGGACAAGCAGGGTTCTGTACACTGAGGACAAGCAGGGCTCTGTACCCTGAGGACAAGCAGGGCTCTGTACCCTGAGGACAAGCAGGGCTCTGTACACTGAAGACAAGCAGGGCTCTGTACACTAAGGACAAGCAGGGTTCTGTACACTAAGGACAAGCAGGGCTCTGTACACTGAAGACAAGCAGGGCTCTGTACATTAAGGACAAGCAGGGTTCTGTACACTGAGGACAAGCAGGGCTCTGTACACTGAAGACAAGCAGGGCTCTGTACACTGAAGACAAGCAGGGTTCTGTACACTGAGGACAAGCAGGGATCTGTACACTGAGGACAAGCAGGGCTCTGTATACTGAGAACAAGCAGGGCTCTATACACTGAGGACAAGCAGGGCTCTGTACACTGAGAACAAGCAGGGCTCTGTACACTCAGAACAAGCATAGCTCTGTACACTGAGGACAAGCTGGGTTCTGTGCACTGAGGACAAGCAGGGCTCTGTGCACTGTACACGAGGACAAGCAGGGCTCTGTACACTGAGAACAAGCAGGGCTCTGTACACTAAGGACAAGTAGGGCTCTGTACACTAAGAACAAGCAGGACTCTGTACACTGAGGACAAGCAGAGCTCTGTGCACCGAGGACAAGCAGGGCTCTGTACACTGAGAACAAGTGGGGCTCTGTACACTAAGGACAAGCAGGGTTCTGTACACTGAGGACAAGCAGCGATCTGTACACTGAAGACAAGCAGGGCTCTGTACACTGAAGACAAGCAGGGCTCTGTACACTGAAGACAAGTAGGGCTCTGTACACTGAAGACAAGCAGGGCTCTGTACACTGAGGACAAGCAGGGCTCTGTACACTGAGGACAAGCAGGGCTCTGTACACTGAGGACAAGCAGGGCTCTGTACACTGAGGACAAGCAGGGCTCTGTACACTGAAGACAAGCAGGGCTCGGTACACTGAAGACAAGCAGGGCTCTGTACACTGAGGACAAGCAGGGCTCTGTACACTGAGGACAAGCAGGGTTCTGAACACTGAGGACAAGCAGCGATCTGTACACTGAGGACAAGCAGGGCTCTGTACACTGAGGACAAGCAGGGCTCTGTACACTGAGGACAAGCAGGGCTCGGTACACTGAAGACAAGCAGGGCTCTGTACACTGAGGACAAGCAGGGCTCTGTACACTGAGGACAAGCAGGGCTTTGTACACTGAGGACAAGCAGGGCTCTGTACACTAAGGACAAGCAGGACTTTGTGCACTAAGGCTCTGTGACATGCTCCCAGCTCACACATCAGGATGATTGACAAGCCAGGAGCCTGCACAGAGCCCTGCTTGTCCCACCTAAACTTCCTGTAATTGGACTCCTCATAGAGACATCAGACAATAGCTGCAGGGACAACATTATTTCACCCAAAAATATACAAATTTTCTTAACCAATGTATATTACAAATATACATATAATGGTATTATCTGCATTATATAAAAATATTTCGTTGACTACAGGTACACTTTAATGGCAACTCTCCCTGCATGAATATGTATAGAGAGGTAGCTGTCAGTCACTGATTTGGACCGCCCACTGGACTCCTTATTCCAGAAAGAGCAGAGATTTCAAACACAAATTAAAAAGTAAGACTAAATACTTTAATGACACACTATATATCAATCTTCTGATAGGGCACCCAGGACAATAAAATACCAGTTTATGAACTGTATTGGGGGTCATATCTATCATTACCCAGGAAACAATTATAAGTTAGGCTCTATTCACACTTGCATTAGATATTTTCCGTTAAATTTATTTAGCTTTTCAGTGGTCAGACATGCTGTGATGATACAAACCTGATGGACACAGTGGGGGACACATTCAAAACTTAGTGTGTGGTGGGAAAATCTCACTACCTTTTTAAAGCTTATGTAGTGGCCCAGTACAGGAGTTGCACCCCTGCACCATTGCTGCCCTGTCAGGTGGGCTCAATGGGTGGGGTGGCTGATGTGTGGGATGTGTGGGAGGGAGGAAAATGGAATTATGGGATTTGTAGTCAAAAAAAGAACATAGCCATTTAGCCCCAAAACAAGTGCAGATCTTTCCTAAGCATGTCCATTACTGCCTGCCCGGTACGTACTAAAATCACCTTATGGTGGATAACACCTTTAATCTGTGTCAAGTCAGCGTGGCCCTGCATCAAAATGTCCAAGTCCACTACAAGTCCCAGCGAGCCCTAAAGTCTATGAAGTCCCTGGTCACCTCCTTGGGCCTGGTTAAACTTTTAAGACTGTTACATCTGTCTATCTCAGTAAAGCTGCCGTTGTTCCCTAACTTGCCGTCGGGGTTATTATTCGCCCCCGTGCTTAGCCCAGGATCAAGTGGTATACCTTCGGGTGGTGAAAAGGTTAAACCATGCCCTGGCATCACGAACACAAGGGGTTAATGCAATCTGCCCTCATCACACCCTCACCACAACTTATAAAAAAATTTTTTACACGTGCACTCCAGTTTTCAAAAGTGGGCGTGCTGTCAGGTTTCCTCTAGATTACAGGACGTTTTTAAAGGCTCATACTCCTTTAAAAACTGCTGAAGTCGAGTTGTTCTTTCCTGTCTGGCAACAGTGCTCTCTGCTGACCTCTCTGCTTGTCTCGGGAACTGCACAGAGTAGAACTGCTTCTACTCTGGACAGTTCCCAAGACAGGTGTCATCAGAGAGCACTTAGACAGAAAAGAAAAGAACAACTCAACTTCAGCAGCTCATAAGTACTGAAGTAATAGTAATAGCAGTAATTTACAAATCTGTTTAACTTTCTGGAGCCAGTTGATATGTATATATATAAAAAAAGATTTTTTCCTGGATAACCCCTTTAAAGATGATACATCAGCCGCAGGGTATTTGTAATTGCTTTGAGCCACCACTGACTGTGTTCAAGCTGATAAACCCCAGTATGAAATTCTCAATCGACATGCCGACATGGCACCTTGGATTTGTCTAGCCTGGCTGAGAGACAGTTGGAGCATGAATTACATAGGTTTTGAATATGTCTCCCATTGAAGTTTTTTTTTTGTATTTGCACATGGTAAAGCCAATACAGAGGCATCTGGATCAGTACTATATATAGAGCTGTAGGTTCTCTTTGTGCCTTTTTTTAGAATTATTATTATTTTTAGATTTATTTGTTAAGTTCGTCCTGAGGTAAGGACCATGCGGGCAGGAAACCCAACACCAGACTGAAGCGTGTGCCAGCAAGTGTGATATGAACAAGGTACATGGTAACACGAGCGGCTTGACCCAGAATACTACACCTCTCCTGCCTGCTGCCAGGGGATTAATCTATCATTAAATGGGATTAAAGCCGCTCTCATCCATGTCAGGTAATTTGTAGTGGATCCGGCTCAATCGCTCATGGCAAACTTCATATTAGTAAGCAAATAAAGATTTCATGAATGAATATTGTACATTATGGTTCAGACTGTAATATGCATGTCATCCTAGGGAAGAGATGAGTCTGACTATAACCTGGATAACCCAAGTATAAATCTAGTAATAGCGATGGAGCCCTCACCACACTCGTTTATCCTATTTCCTTTATTTCATTTTATATAATAACATAAAAACAAACGGGCAGAACAAGAGGACAGACAGTATGATGAGGCGTCTCATGGAGTCTCCAAACCAGGGAACGGTTCAAATTTAACCTATGACTGTTACCCTTTAAAGGGGATACTCCGGTGGAAAACTTTTTTTTTTATTTTAAATCAACTGGTGCCAGAAAGTTAAACGGATTTGTAAATTACTTCTATTAAAAAAATCTTAATCCTTCCAGTACTTTTAGGGGCTGTATACTACAGAGGAAATGCTTTTCTTTTTAGATTTCTCTTCTGCCACAACCACAGTGCTCTCTGCTGACCTCTGCTGTCCATTTTAGGAACTGTCCAGACCAGCATGTGTTTGCTATGGGGATTTTCTCCTGCTATGGACAGTTCCTAAAATGGACAGCAGAGGTCAGCAAAGAGCACTGTGGTTGTGACAGAAGAGAAATCCAAAAAGAAAAACATTTCCTCTGTAGTATACAGTTGCTAATAAGTACTGTAAGGATTAAGATTTTTTAATAGAAGTCATTTACAAATCTGTTTAACTTTTTGGCACCAGTTGATTTAAAAAAATATGCATCCCATATGTATACTATATATATATATATATATCTATAGCATCATGTATTTTCCAGCATCACTTCCGAACGGCTGGAGATAATTTTGAACTTGGTACATTTCCCACTCCTGCAATGTGGAGATTACCTGAAAGTTTGAAACATCCTTCCACTTGACTAATTTCATGGTAAAGTATTATTTAACTGTCCAGCAGTTAGGGGCACAGAATAGTTATTGTGGACTGAGAGTAAGGGGAAAGAGAAGACATCAATGTGGGGGCAGGGAGTGGGCATGGCAATACTGCTGCATTGAGGAGCGCAGGGAGCAGAAGCAGCCTATTACTGTGGGGCTTCAGGAGACTTGAAAAGCTGAGTGGCATGCAGTATGCGTGTCACCCAGCTTTTCCAGTCTTCTGAAGAGCTCAAATTTTTAGATTATAGTTGCTTTTCTTCTTCGACAAGGTTTAAAGGGGTTATCCAGGAAAAAACTTTTTATATATATATATATATATATATATATATATATATACCAACTGGCTCCAGAAAGTTAAACAGATTTGTAAATTACTTCTATTAAAAAATCTTAATCCTTTCAGTACTTATGAGCTTCTGAAGTTAAGGTTGTTCTTTTCTGTCTAAGTGCTCTCTGATGATACGTGTCTCGGGAACCGCCAAGTTTAGAAGCAAATCCCCATAGCAAACCTTTTCTAAACTGGGCAGTTACCGAGACACGTGTCATCAGAGAGCACTTAGACAGAAAAGAACAACCTTAACTTCAGAAGCTCATAAGTACTGAAAGGATTAAGATTTTTTAATAGAAGTAATTTACAAATCTGTTTAACTTTCTGGAGCCAGTTGATATATATATATATATATATATATATATATATATATATATATATAAAGTTTTTTCCTGGATAACCCCTTTAAGTAGAAAGACCAGGCAACGCGGGGTACTCAGCTAGTAATGGGCATAGCAGTCATAAAATATAAAAAAATTAAAATAAAATACATGTTTTACATAAAAGCTTATATATCTTCGCTCCTGCAAGGTTCTGCTGCAACTTTGTGTTAGTTCTTTCAAAATGGAATGACCCTTTAAGGCTGGCACAGGTATGGCATATAATACAAGTAAGACGTACAGACATACATAATAAAAGAGAAAGTTGTCACTTGCTTTCACTGACTGAGGGAGTGGTGTTAGCACCGCAGCAGGGTAACAGTTTGAGGATTCGCTGCTTAAAAGCTTTTTTATTTTGGCTGGGAACATTCCCTGAAATTCACCAGAACAAAAGCAAAGTATTAAACGATAAATTAACCAGGCACAAGAATGTGAAAAAAAAAAGCAAACACAGAACGCTGGGAATAGACACAAAGCACATGCACTATACTGGATTATCTAATAAAATGTCAGAAAAAGGTAATTTCTCAGCTCGTACATCCTCCTGAAACATCTTTCCATAAATTTGTTCATCTATGACAACTGGTCAGCTGAGTGTCATTTATCAGCTTGTTCATATCCTAATAATATATAGGACATGTGCATGATACCTGCTGGGCGAACTGTCCCTTCTGTCATGCAGCAGCTTCTCTATACTCCCAATGTGAGTTCAAGCAGAAGAGGGATGTGCTGTACAACCCATTTAATAAGGTTTTTTTAAATTAAATTATTTACAACATATATTTTTATGTTTTTTTTTAATTTAATTTTATGTTTTTTTTTAACTCTATAGGGAGATATCTTTTATTTTGTTATCTACACATTCATATACAGTACTATTAAAGCATTATAGTACATTAATTTACAGATTGTTGTTCGACCATGCCTAAATGGTCTAGGGCACTGTTTTCCAACCGGGATGCCCTCAGCTGTTGCAAAACTACAACTCCCAGCATGCCCGGACAGCCAAAGGCCGTCTGGGCATGCTGGGAGTTGTAGTTTTGCAACAGTTGGAGGCACCCTTGTTGGGAAACACTGGTCTAGGGTGTCAGGTATGGACCCTGATTGAGACAAGGTATCAAACCGGAACTGTCCCTTCTGTCATGCAGCAGCTTCTCCATACTCCCAATGTGAATTCAGGCAAAAGAGGGATGTGCTGTACAACCCATTTACGAAGGTTTTTTTTAATTAAATTATTTACAACATATATTTTTATGTTCCTTTTTTTAATTTAATTTTATGTTTTGTTTTTTTAACTCTATAGGGAGAAATCTTTTATTTTTTTATCTACACATTCATATACTATTAATGCATCATTAGTACACTAATTTATAGATTGTCGTTAGACCAAGCCTAAATGGTCTAGGGCACTGTTTCCACACCGGGGTGCCCTCAGCTGTTGCAAAACTACAACTCCCAGCATGCCCGGACAGCCAAAGGCTGTCCGGGCATGCTGGGAGTTGTAGTTTTGCAACAGCTGAAGGCACCCTGGTTGGAAAACACTGGTCTAGGGTGTCAGGTATGGACCCTGATTGAGACAAGGTATCAAACCAGGTAAAACGATCAGGGGAAGTCTTCCCCTTTACAAACCAAGATCAGTGTCATCCTGGCTTAAAGGGGTACTTCGGTGGAAATTTTTAAATTTTTTTTTTAATAAACTGGTGCCAGAAAGCTAAACAGATTTGTAAGTTACTTCTATTAAAAAAAATCTTAATCCTTCCAGCAGCATATGTTTGTTATGGGGATTTTCTCCTGCTCTGGACAGTTCCTAAAATGGACAGCAGAGGTCAGCAGAGAGCACTGTGGGTCGTGACAGAAGAGAAATCCAAAAGCATTTCCTCTGTAGTATACAGCCGCTAATAAGTACTGGAAGGGTTAAGATTTTTTTTTTATTAGAAGTAATTTACAAATCTAACTTTCTGGCACCAGTTGAAATAAAAACAAAAAATAAGTTTTCCACTGAAGTACCCCTTTAACAGTGAATATGGTTCTTCCATTGAAGTAAGAAGATGACAAAGTTGTCCTATTCCTGATGACATGGGGACAGTAGCAGTAGACGCATGACAGGTATCATCATCATCATCATCATGATGTGGTAACTGCCTGTTGCTCTATACCTGTCATCAGTTGGCAACAGGTTAATGTGGTTGTCAGACTCAGACTGGCATAAAAAAAAAAAAAAATTCTACTCACCTGCCTGATCCCCTGTCACTGCATTTCCAGCTGTGCCAGATCTCCCACCGATCAGCTCTTCCTGCTTTCATCTAGATATACAGGAAATACCTGCTCAGCCAATGACAAGTGGAAGAGATGATCCACATCAACCAGTGTATGGCTGAATAGGCATTTCCTGTGTTTCCAGATGACCGCAGGAAGCACTAATCTGCAAGGAATGGGCACTGTTGGGACTATAGTGGCAGGGAATTGGGCAGGTGAGTATCATTTTTATTTTCTTATTTTTATAACAGTCTGAGCCCACTAAAACATTTTTGGGGCATTGGATAACCCCTTTAAAAAACCAAATGATAGTAGCAGATTTTACTTAAATATGGGGTTTTGGTCTTTGTTGAAGGTTTATTACTCATGTGTGGACTTTTTTCATACTTTTTTATGAATTTCCAATGATCCAGACTATTTAAAGGGGTACTCCTGTGGAAAACTTTTCTTTTCTTTTTTTTTTTTTTTTTTTTTATCAACTGGTGCCAGAAAGTTAAACAGATTTGTAAATTTCTTCTATAAAAAAAAATCTTAATCCTTCCAGTATTTATTAGCGGCTCTATACTACAGAGGAAATACCTTTCTTTTTGGATTTCTCTTCTGTCACCACCACAGTGCTCTCTGCTGACCATTTTAGGAACAATCCAGAGCAGGAGAAAATCCCTATAACAAACATATGCTGCTCTGGACAGTTCCTAAAAATGGACAGCAGAGGTCAGCAGAGAGCACTGTGGTCATGACAGAAGAGAAATCCAAAAAGAAAAGCATTTCCTCTGTAGTATACAGCCACTAAAAAGGATTGGAAGGATTAAGATTTTTTTTTAATAGAAGTAATTTACAAATCTGTTTAACTTTCTGGCACCAGTTGATTAAAAAAAAAAAAAAAAAAAAAAAAAGTTTTCAACGGGAGTACTCCTTTAATAACTTGACACTTAGATTAAAGGGATATTCCAGGATTTTTTCTTCTTCAGCATGATGCACAGTTTTAAAGGGGTACTCCGGTGCTTAGACATCTTATCCCCTATCCAAAGGATAGGGGATAAGATGCCTGATCGAGGGAGACCTGCCGCTGGGGACCCCCGTGATCTTGCACGCGGCACCCCGTTTGTAATCAGTCCCCGGAGCGTGTTCGCTCTGGGACTGATTACCGGTGACTACAGGACGGGCGGCGTGTGACGTCACGCCCCCGCACCCGTGTGATGTCACGCTCCACCCCTCAATGCAAGCTTACGGGAGGGGGCATGATAGCTGTCACGCTCCCTCCCGTAGACTTGCATTGAGGGGCGGAGATTGAGGTCACATGGGGGCGGGGACTTGACGTCACACGCCGCACGCCCTGTAGTCGCTGGTAATCAGTCCCGGAGCGAACACGCTCCAGGGACTGATTACAAACAGGGTGCCGCGTGCAAGATCCCGGGGGTCCCCAGCGGCGGGACTCCCTCGATCAGGCATCTTATCCCCTATCCTTTGGATAGGGGATAAGATGTCTAAGCACTGGAGTACCCCTTTAATACTGTGTAGTTTGCTTCCATTACCTCCATGGGCCACTTTCATGCACAGGACCCACACCTGAGGGCTGTTCGGATAGTTTTTTAAAAATTATTTTACTCTTGTCTCTGACCTTTCCCAGCATTCTATGTGGCCAGAGACAATACATCATAAGTCACATGGTCACTAGGGGGGGGGGGGGGGGGGGGGGGCGTAGCTGTGCTGCAGTGGGTGGGTGGATATCAGGAGAAAAAGTATTTTCTGAAGTACTGCTGCAGTATGTCCAAATTACTTTTTTATCTCCCTTTTTTGGTTTAGTTCCAATACACACACAGGGAATAAACATGTGTATAGCAAAACATGTTACTGCAATCCTTTTCTGTGAGAAATACTTCATTTTCTTGAAAAATTTCAGGGGTGCCAACATTTATCGTCACGCCCCTTGAAGTATAGTCACGCCCCCTGAAGATCATGTGACTTCTGACCTATTGGAATGCTGGGAAAGGTCAGAGACAACAGTAAAATAAAAAGACTCGCATTTCAGCACTTCGGGCTGTGGGTTCTGTGCATGAAAACCGGAGAAAGCGGCGCACGGAGGTAATAGAAGCAAATTACACAGTATTAGAACTTTGTCTCAAGGGCTCAAAGGCTGAAGGGAAAAAAAATGGGGAATACCCCTTTAAAGGAATTTTGCTTAAAGGGGTACTCCGGTGAAAACCTTTTTTCTTTTAAATCAACTGGTGGCAGAAAGTTAAACATATTTGTAAATTACTTCTATTAAAAAAATCTTAATCCTTCCTGTACTTATTAGCTGCTGAATACTACAGAGGAAATTCTTTTCTTTTTGGAATGTTCTCTAATGACATCACGAGCGCAGTTCTCTCTGCTGACGTTATAATAATAATAATAACGCTTTAGTTATTGTTGTCCTTAGTGGGATTTGAACCCAAGTCCCCAGCCCTGCAAGGCAGCAGTGCTAACCACTGAGCCACCATGCTGCCCTTAGCATACATCTGCTATGCACGGTTGCTAAAATGGACAGAGATGTCAGCAGAGAGCCCTGTGCTCGTGATGTCATCAGTGTTCCGAAAAGAAAGGAATATCCTCTGTAGCATTCAGCAGCTAATAAGTACTGGAAGGATTAAGATTTTTTAATAGAAAAAATTTACAAATATGTTTAACTTTCTGCCACCAGTTGATTTAAAAGAAAAAAAGGTTTTCACCGGAGTACCCCTTTAAAGGGTAATTTCCCTAAAGTTAGATCAAAACGGGAAAACTTCTGTAAAACTTGCAGATAATCCAATGATTCCTAATGTTATATCTCTATGTTCTGTTTCTTCTCTCTTTATTAGATAATCCACTTTATAGAAGGAGATCACAGATAAAGCTCAAGCTGCTTCTGCACAGACCAAATATTACGATATCGTATAGACATTAGGCCTCATTTGTCAAAGGTTTTTCATGGAGAGACTGTGTTGCCCATAGCAACCAGTCATAGCTCAGCAGCTACGTGGCCTCTATAGCAGTGTTTCCCAACCAGTGTGTCTCCAGCTGTTGCAAAACTACAACTACAAGTTGTAGTTTTGCAACAGCTGGAGGCACACTGGTTGGGAAACCCTGCCCTATGCTGAGATCAGCTTCTATGGGGCTTTAGGTCTCTACAGTCAGTAAACCCGGCATCTTTGTCATTTATTTTCATCGCATTATTGTTGTATAAGCTACTGTTGATGGATCTTTTAGCTTTGTTTTGCCCAAGTTTTTTTTTGTTCTTTAGTTACATATTGATGATGTCTGCTAAAAAAAAATTGACTGCGGCTGATTGGCCTTAAAGGGGTACTCCGGTGGAATTTTTTTTTTCTTTAGGTCTTTTTAAAGGCACAGAGGTGTCAGCAGAGAGCAGTGTGGTCAGACAGAAAAGAAATCCAAAAAGAAAAGAATTTCCTCTGTAATTACAGCTGCTAATAAGTACTGAAAGGATAAAAATTTTTTATAGAAGTAATTTACAAATCTGTTTAACTTTCTGGAGCCAGTTGACTTAAAGGGGTACTCCGCCCCTAGCATCTTATCCCCTATCCAAAGGATAGGGTATAAGATGTCAGATCGCCGGGGTCCCCCGGCTGGGGAGCCCTGGTGTCTCCGCTGTCGCTCCCCGCTATCATTACTGCACAGTGCAAACTCGCTCTGTGCGTAATGACGGGCAATAAAGGGGCCGGAGCATCGTTACGTCAAGACTCCGTCCCCTCGTGACGTCACAGTCCGCACCCTCAATACAAGTCTATGGGAGGGGGCGTGGCGGCCATCACGCCCCCTCCCATAGACTTGCATTAAGGGGGCGGGACGTTACATCATGAGGGGGCTGAGCCTGTATCGCCGGTCATTACGCACAGAGCGAGTTTGCTCTGTGCAGTAATGATAGCGGGGTGCTGCAGCGGAGATCCCAGGGGTCCCCAGCAGGGGGACCCCGGCGATTTGACATCTTATCCCCTATCCTTTGGATAGGGGATAAGATGTCTAGGGGTGAGAACCCCTTTAAGTCAACTGGCTCCAGAAAGTTAAACAGATTTGTAAATTACTTCTATAAAATTTTTTAATCCTTTCAGTACTTATTAGCAGCTGTATGCTACAGAGGAAATTCTTTTATTTTTGGATTTCTTTTCTGTCTGACCACACTGCTCTCTGCTGACACCTCTGTCAATGTCAGGAACTGTCCAGAGCAGGAACAATTCCCCATAGCAAACCTCTCCTTCTCTGGACAGTTCCTGACATGAACAGTGTCAGCAGAGAGCACTGTGGTCAAACAGAAAAGAAATTAAAAAAGAAAAGAATTTCCTCTGTATTATACAGCAGCTGATAAGTATTGGAAGGGTTAAGATTTTTTAATAGAAGTCATTTAAACATCTGTTTAACTTTCTGGCACCAGTTCTTTTAAAAAAAAATAAAAATTCCACCGGAGTACCCCTTCAAAAGGTGTGGTCTGGGTCTTTGAAATTGACAACTACTGCTGCATTTGAGATCAGCTGACTAAGATTATGTTCCGGGGGGACATTCTGCAAACAGTGGGTTCCGGTAGAACATGCCGGCACTAGGACCATTCGGAAATGCGACGGCTCCGTAGACGGCAATGCATTTCTGAGCCGATTCAGCAGAAAGAAATGACATCTCAATTCTTTCTGTGGAGGCCGGAAACAGAATTTCCGCGGCAGATGTATGAATTGAGCGCTGCATAGCAGTCGGACCCCAACGACCAGCTAAGTATCTCCTATCTAGTAAATAAGGGTATATATTTTGTGGGTAATACTTTTCTAAAGGAGTTTTCCTGAGTTAGAAAAAAGCAATCTGCTTTTTTTTTTTTTTTTTTTAAACAGTGCCACTCTTGTCCTCAGGTTGTGTATGGTATTGCAACTCCATTAAAGTTAAAGAAGTACTGCAGTGTTATCCTGCGGATAGGGAATAAGTGTGTGATTGCGGGGGGTCCGACCGCTGGGACCTCCTGCAATCTCCCGTACAGGGACTCAGCATTACCAGGGCTCTGCGGTCTAATGCGTGTGTCGCTGACCTCACTGATGCCCCCTCCATACTGCTCTATAGGAGAGGCGAGAATGTGCGAATGATGCATCTTCGCTTCTCCCATAGAGATATATGAAGTGGGCGTGCCACCAAAGCCGGGGCTCCGTACAGGAGATCACGGGGGGTCCCAGCGTTCGGACCCCCCGCCATCAGACACTTATCTCCTATCCTGGGATAGGGGATAAGTGTCTATGGCTGCAGATCTCCTTTAATGGAGTGAGAGTTGTAGTACCACACACAGCCTGAGGACAGATGTGGCGCTGTTTTTATAGGAAAGCAGCTATGTTTTTCTAATTCTGGATTACAGGTGACACTATATTGCTCGTGGTCCATGGTGTCAGATTGTTGGGGCTATCCCCACCATGACACATTTTTAATTAAGAAAAAATATATATAATTAAGAACAATTATTAAGAATTTTTTTTATTAATTAATTAATTAAATATTGGACATGTCAATTCTTTCGGAGGAATTCGAGCGTAAATGGATTTTCGTCTATGGAGACGGTGCATTTCCGAGCGGTCCTAGTGCCAGCGTGCTCAGCTGACCAAGGCTATTTGCAGAATTACTTCCGAAAATATTCCGCTGTGTGAACATGGAGTAAGTATTTTCACAGGTTGTAATAATTGTAGAAAAAAAAACTATTAAAGGGGTACTCCACTGGAATATTTTTTTTTTTTAAATCAACTGGTGCCAGAAAGATGAACAGATTTGTAAATTACGTCTCTTAAAAAATCTTAATCCTTCCAGTACTTATCAGCTGCTATATGATCCACAGGAAGTTATTTTCTTTATAAATTTCCTTTCTGCCTGACCACAGTGCTCTCTGCTGACATCACAAGCACAGTGCTCTCTGCTGACACCTCTGTCCATTTTAGGAACTGTCCAGAGTAGGAGAAAATCCCCATAGAAAACCTCTCCTGCTCTGGACAGTTCCTAAAATGGACAGAGGTGACAGCAGAGAGCACTGTGCTTGTGATGTCAGCAGAGAGCACTGTGGTCAGGCAGAAAGGAAATTTATAAAGAAAATAACTTCCTGTAGAGCATTCAGCAGCTGAAAAGTACTGGAAGGATTTAGATTTTTTAGTAAAAGTAATTTACAAATCTGTTTAACTTTCTGGCACCAGTTGATTTAAATGTATTTTTTTTCCAGTGGAGTACCCCTTTAAATAAGCCTTGGCTTCAGCAGCTTGCCTACTTGCTGATGGTTTCCATATGACAATATTGTTTTATTCTACACTGCACAGGATAAGAAGCAATGTCAAATTAAGTGCGAAAAAATGTAAAAAGTCATTAAGGTAACATATTACAAAGATACTGGGTTTTCAGAAGGCAGCAATTCGGCTATGGAGAATAATACCATCATTATTACTTCTCCTTATTTTTCTAATCTTTTTTATTTTTTTTCGGTCTTCTACACAGAAACAGCTTGTATTTCTTCACAAACATCTGTCACGCTTCACTACGGATCTTAATTCTCCAGCTTTAGCGTTGCATGCAATATTGACATTTCCGTACAGTGTATCGTTCCCAGAAAAATGGCAAAAAAAAAAATCTGAAACAAAATAAATGAAAAAGCACAAAACAACTTGTCATGAGTGTAGAGGGGGGCAAACAATTTAACTTGTAAGAATTTAGAGCAGAATAAAAGCAAATGTTTATAGTTAGCCCTGGAACGCTGGAAATATTTTTTTTTGGGCTAGAACTTACAAGGGGTCTGGGCTTTCCCAAGGAGAGACGTACCGAGGGTGAGCTGGCTGAACTTGTGTCTTTTTTTAAATTTAGAGCACTGGTCTCCAAGCCCCCCCCCCCCGTTGCATTAGTCTCCAAGCCCCCCCCCCTTCCCCGTTGCACTGGTCTCCAAGCCCCCCCCCCCTCATTGCGCTGGTCTCCAAGACCCCCCCCCTTCCCTGTTGCACTGGTCTCCAAGCTGTTATACTAAGTGAACATATCCTTATACTGTATGAATATATCCTTCACTGAGTAAACATACCCTTATTCTATGTGAACATCTCCTTATACTGTGTGAACACATCTTGGTTTTTGGTAAAAAAAAATAAAAAAAATAGTGGCCAAAATGAGCAGCAAAATAGGCACCAAAAATACATTGTGTGAGGATAGCCTTTAAAGTGGTATTCCCATGGAAAACTTTTTTTTTTTATAAATAAACTGGTGCCAGAAAGTTAAACAGATTTGTAAATCACTTCTATTAAAAAAATCTTAATCCTTCCAGTACATTTTAGGGGCTGTATACTACAGAGGAAATGCTTTTCTTTTTGGATTTCTCTTTTGTCTGACCACAGTGCTCTCTGCTGACCTCTGCTGTCCATTTAAGGAACTGTGCAGAGCAGGAGAAAATCCCCATAGCAAACATATGCTGCTCTGGACAGTTCCTAAAATGGACAGCAGAGGTCAGCAGAGAGCACTGTGGTCGTGACATCAGAGAAATCTAAAAAGAAAAGCATTTCCTCTGTAGTATACAGCCGCTAAAAAGTACTGGAAGGATTAAGTTTTTCTTTTTAATAGAAGTAATTTACAAATCTGTTTAACTTTCTGGCACCAGTTGATTTAAAAAAAAAAAAAGTTTTCCATGGGAGTACCCCTTTAAGTTTTTTCTTCTTTTGCACGGTTGTTGCATTACAATTTGCTTTCCTCAGATGCTCTCTTTAAAGGGGTACTCCGGTGAAAACCTTTTTTCTTTTAAATCAACTGGTGGCAGAAAGTTAAACATATTTGTAAATTACTTCTATTAAAAAATCTTAATCCTTCCTGTACTTATTAGCTGCTGAATACTACAGAGGAAATTCTTTTCTTTTTGGAATGCTCTCTGATGACATCACGAGCACAGTGCTCTCTGCTGACATTATTATAATAATAATAATGCTTATTTATTGTTGTCCCCAGCACTGCAAGGCAGCAGTACTAACCACTGAGCCACCATGCTGCCCTCAGCATACATCTGCTATGCATGGTTGTTAAAATGGACAGAGATGTCAGCAGAGAGCTCTGTGTTCCAAAAATAAAGGAATTTCCTCTGTAGCATTCAGCAGCTAATAAGTACTGGAAGGATTAAGATTTTTTAATAGAAGTAATTTACAAATATGTTTAACTTCTGCCACCAGTTGATTTAAAAGAAAAAAGGTTTTCACCGGAGTACCCCTTTAAGTAAAGTAAGGCTAAAGTTCATAAACCGGTCAGCTGATTTTTGTTTTCTTTTCTTTTTACTTAATTCGCTGCATTTTTATCCTTTTACTAAACATTAAACCCTTTTACTTTTCAATAACTCCATCCAGTGCCACCTAAAATGCCATGTATGATCTAGAGACAGGTGGTGAGGTCCCTGAAAACTCGTATCTTTGGACAGGTAGAGAATTCACGTTCCATAGTGTCCACAGGGGCTTCTACTCTGTGAGCCGATCGACCATACGGAAGGAAATAATGATTTCCCTATAGAATCTCAGAAATAAACTGCTGCTAAGGGGGATGAACAGAATGAGATCAGATGGATATTCTGTAAATGCCTAAAATGAATAAAGTCCTGGCGCCTTCTCTCCATAGACCCAGGTGATCCCCGCTCCTTGTATTTTTATACCTGTCTTGTTACATTCCAAATATTGAACAACCAGTGACCTTTTACGTTCAAATTTGCAATTGAATCCATGTAGATGGCCCAGATATGTCTTGTTGTACAGCACCGGGGAGGCATTGGGGATCTAATGAAGGGTGTAGGACAGGCCGGCGCTCATGACAAGTTGTGTTGTGCTTCACTCCGACATATGCGAAGACTAAAATAATAAAAAGGAAGAAGAGAAGGCAAAACAGGCAAATGTGGTCAGCAAGCAAATCGAGTCCAACATGCAATTTATTAATACAGGACAGACCGAGACTGGGGAGGTGACGGAAGACGACAAAGGTAAAGAGACAAGCAGCAGTGGTGGTGATGTCACTGACTCTTATGTAAGAAGAAGCGGCTATTCTAAAGTAGAGTGAACAGTCACAGGATTAGAGGTCACATTTATAGTGGACTAAGTGTACAGAACATTAGGGGTGTAGAACAGGTGAAAATTCTGAAAATTAGGCATTGCAGGAGCCCCCTGAGGTCACTTTTAGGCTGTGTTTCCACTTGTTGCCCCCTGATGAAGCCCTAGTGTGAAACCTACGCTGGGGTGTTTCAGGCAGCACACATGGCAGGTATACATCTATTGTTTTGTTTTTTTGAGGCCTTTTTGTCACTTATCACATCATTTTCATAGTCTTGTGCAACTTTTGTGTCCCTTTGTCCAGCTGTCCTTCATTTTGCGCAGTCCTTTGTTTGATGTATGTCCTTCTGCTGTGACTTCAGACACGTCTACTCATATCTGTGATATATATATATATATACATATATATATATATACACATACACAATGAAAGTAGAAGCGGCACTCCAAAATAACATTCAATAAATCGTGGGTTTATTCACACATCACATATGTGTGAATAAACCCACGATTTATTGAATATTATTTTGGAGTGCCGCTTCTACTTTCATTGGATATTACTTGGGAACTGGTCTGTTCCTGAAGCTGAGCACCCAGACGGATCTGGAATCCTTAACACGGTGCTTCCCTTTATCTGCATTGCTAGATATATATATATATACACACGTGTGTATGTTACCACGATATGTGACTTGTCCTCTGTACATGTAGTCTTAGTGTCCTATCCTCTGCTCATGCCTTTTATCTGTCTTAATACATTTTTTATGTATGTATCAATAAAGATTTGTACTATTTTGCAGCATT